>NW_026854246.1:0-166475 GCF_026571515.1 Ruditapes philippinarum | reverse complement strand
AAGTTCTCTAATCAACCTCAAATTCAACTCTCCCATTCTGCAATAAAACTCTGGTATATATACGCATAGACAAATCCATTTAGAAAGGGTCAACAGGTTATCCCATTATTTATACTCATTCCCTTAAAAGCGTCTCGATCATATAAAAACGTTTTCCTTACGTTATTATTCAAATAATGAGCGTCTAATAAATTCTTTTATAAAATCTATAATAAATGTTAATACCTATCGACGGATGACAACATGTTTAAATTATTCACAATCTGATATTAAATAAAACTAGATCTGTAAGTATCAAACACATTTACCTGATAAAATATAAAGCAAACTGTCGTTTGATAAATAAATTGCAGTATCAATGGCGATTATTCAACAAAGGGGAGTAACTATGTATAATCATTACAATTGAAACAAAGTGCAATGCCAAATAGTATTAAAAGTCCCTTTTGAAAAATTTTTGAGTTGTTTTTCTTTCAAAATTATTTAGTCTAATTTTATATCCGGGGCATACAATAAGTCAAAGAAATGGAAATAACAATGTGAAACCTCATTTATGAATATATCTGAGTAAAGGGCAGTATAGTGCATTAGAGCTATAACTCGCAAAAAAAATATTTTTAAATTAGAAAACTTTGCAATTTCTTTTCAAAATATTCTTTCTTGGTTCGTAGATTTAATTTGAAGTTGACACTTTAAAGTTCAACTCAACATGATACACAAAACATCTCTACCTTAACTCCTGAAAGTATAAATATTAAACATTCAATCGATTCTATCAACAGATAAGTCTATATGGATATCTCATTAATTATATCTTTCCTAAATAAATCATGTACACATTAAATACATAATTTAAATGTATTAACATCGTATTGAACCACCATATAATCATTTACTCATAAAACAATATACAATATATGCTTAATTTAAAAATATACATGTAGCTCCAAAAATATATAACAATGACATATTCACATAATATACCGGTTAAGGATCAGATAAATTATATCTCTGTCACCTACACTGTGATACAAACTGTATGCACTGCAATAACTGCAAATTACAAACATCAGTGCATAACAATGACAGACAGTGATTTCAAGAAATAACTGTAAGATAGGAGAGTATGCTGCCATCTTGAATTCAAACGCTCAAGAACAAATTTATCTTAATAACATTTAATATTAAGAGGATATTTTTTCGTTTGAGTGAAATATAAAATATATTTTCACGAAACATGATAAAATGCCACATATTTTCACGAGCCGGCACGGCGAGTGAAAATATGTGGCATTTTATCATGTTGAGTGAAAATATATACCATATTTCACGAAAAACGAAAAAATAGCCTTTTTATTTAATTTCATTATCAAAGAAAATGGTAACGAAACCCCTTGCTTGCTACCAACTGTAATTGTACAGCGCGCAGTAATTTATGCGTAAGCACGCGCTGTTTGGCGCTACATTGTGACGTCATGTAAACAACTCTTTAAACGTCTGTACAGCGTTAATTACTGCATAAAAGATGTTGGTGTTCGAATTAATTTTTTTAGTTAGACCATTTTCTTTCATTCTAGATAGTTTTCAAAACAAAATTCAAGAAAAAGTTGTTTTGTATGTATCAGATTTTTCAAACAAAATGGCGAAAAAAGTCCCTTGAAATAAATATGAGTTTTGACTCCGCCCACTTTCATATTTAAATCTCATATTTATTTTTTAAAAATATGAAATATATTTGACTGATATAGCACCATATTTCATGGCTAAAATTAAATAAATATATATATTACTTTTTATATAACCACAACTGTTTAAATTGAAAATAAGGCTTAATTTAGTTGACATTGAAACTTATAAAAACAAATATAACTACCATTTCCTCAATCCCTATCCTTATTAATCATCATATTCTTAATTAGTAAAATACATCAGTCTACAACATATCATAAATGACTGAAACATCTCATTTCACAAAGAATGGCCTCAGATGACCCTAACTTTTATGGATAAACTGATAGCTAGCTGGTCAAAGGAACATGATTATACAAATTTTGAGAATCAAACACGGTCGACAGAGTAGTCTTTCTTTATAAATAACAATACACCTTGAAACATCTCTTGGTAACAAACATATATTGTACAAATAGTCATTCCATATGTAAAAATACGTCTTTTTATGGACCTTACGTCGCATCAACACAGTAGAGATCATATGTCGAAGAAGTTTCGCTATACTCAACGAAACTTATAAGTTGGCCTAATTACTTTTGAATATGGATTTATTGCAATTATCCATTATTTATGAAATATGTTTACTACCTTATCAATTAAAATCTAGCTTCTGCGTTAGATCTCACAAACAAGACTAACAGTATAATGTAAAATTGGGTATTCTGCGTTCACATTCATTACTAGATGGAACAGTGTGAAAAATGTACTAAAATTGCAATGTTGAAAACAACTTGTCTAATATAATTTGTATTCACACTCCTCATGCAATACTTATTCCTACACTATCCATCTGTAAAAATGTGGCAAAAATATTTTTACAAAAATAAAGTTATTTCGAATGTTCGATGAGAAAAACTATATTTATGCTAACGTTTATTCTTCAGTGAGTTCAAATACCTTGTTTTGTTTAATTAAACAATAATTTTTAATAAACGTATCTTTTTTGAATCTATCTGTGTTGAATATTTTATGAAAATAACCGAACTGGATTATCAGATGCTAAATGCCTTTTGTCAAGTACACCCAAATGTATTGTTATCCCGCCTTTAATGGTTATAGACAGCGTGTTGCGAAATAATCGCATGGGCGTAATATCACCATGGTTTATACATCGTTTTTTTTTTTAAAAAACTTGCCTGTAACCTTGTTTATAAACAAAGCGCTTGGACGATCTGTATAAATCTTAAGCAAAGAACAATTATTCCTCTGCATGTATTTGTATATTTCCGACAGTATTTATTTTTTTTTCAGAATATATGTGTCAAACTGAGCAAAATCGCCAAATTTTGTATCTTTCGTAGGGCGTTTTGAAAAAAAACAACAAAAACTGCAAGGTTCTAAAGTATCAAATTCATGAAAATGAATGTCTTCGAACCTTGCTTTGAGTATTAAACTTTGTTTCTAGTCAATTGTTTAATTTCTAAATGGCTAGAACTGATATTCATATGTAGTTGAAAATGAACAATATCTCCGAAAACTAGGTCAAATAACCCGACAAATTTTCCCGAAAATGTATTGCAAATGTAAATCTTGCTATTCAAACCCATACACATCTATTTATTAAAAATAAAACTCTAATAACTTGTCCGATATTCTAATTTCACAAGTCAGTTATTTGTTGTACTCAACCTTCGCTATGAATGTGAATAACACGATTTAAAGCGGCTCGTACACTTCGGCCAGATAAATCCTGTTGGAGTGTGATCTAGGCAGTTCTTATTTAAGAGATTACTTACGTATGCGTCAATATATAACATTAACTCTTTTATATTAAAATGTCTCAACTCAAAACAATCATTTAAACAAAAAAGAAATTTCAAATTAACAATAGTTTTCTAAAGCATTACTGCATGACAGGTCTACGTTTCAGTGAATAGTCCAACTAATTTACTTTGCATAAGTATTGTGTTGAAAGGAGTGGCATTATCAGAAACAATGTTTGTTTGGTATGAAGCCCTTTTTCCTTTGTTATTTTTTTGCATTGGACCCTTCAACCATGACACAATGAAATAAAAGTAAAAATGAGTGTCTGGGTGCATACAATTTTTTTTTATGCGACGATAAAATATTGTTTTCCATTTTGCGTTCCTCTTTCTGCATGTCGCCCCTAGGGTACGACAAAATGAAGTGAGGAAATGGCAGAAATAGGCCATCATACTAAACCCGATTTTAGATTTATTGGTTAAATAAAACACTTTTCTTTTTAGTAAATTCATAATTTCTTTGGAAAACTAGTAAAATACCAACAACACACAAAACATTGAATTATAACCACATGTTGCAATTTTACATTAAACTCCATCTATTGTAAAATCCTGGATCCACATATGCAAACAATATCATTCCTTTAATTTAACAGTTATTTCTATATACAGGAACATATGGTGCTCTCTTTGTCTCTTAAACGGTATATCTTACACAAGTAAATCAATTTTGTATTATAAATGCTATGCAACATCTTTATAAAATGTATAATGCATATAAAACTTAAACGTTTTTAGTCTAATTTGATTAAATATCTAATAATCACAAGTCTTTTGAAATCACGGTAGGGAATCACGTGACTTTTACGGTAACGCATACAGACAATATAACATACGAACACCTCGCTTCACATATGTTTTTCAGGTAATTCTTTATTATATCCATTTTACTTACATACGAGACCTGTTGCAGCCTACACGGAATAAATTATTGTTGTCGCCAATACCTTATTTTCCATCCCTGTGCTTATAGATTTTACAAGCACTCAAAAATTCAACAAGAATTTTCAATGTGGACAATTTATAATAAAGAATTACATGAAAAACACATTTGAAGAGAGGTGTTTAGGCCGCCATATTGTCTGTACGCGTTACCGTAAAAGTCACGTGATTCCCTACCGTGTGTAATATCAATTGGTAATTTTGTAACAGGTCGACACATGTGTGCAGCCTAACCGAGACTTGAACATGGCACCCTCAGACGACTGTACCGCAGCTCTACCTACTAAGCTTCACATCTACTCTTCTAAATAGTTTAAATAGTTAACAGTTCTAAACTATGACAATTTTTGATCCCTGCTATATCAAAATTCATCCTCGAATTTCTCAGGGTTATATTTACAGAGCAATGTGAATTAAATACTGAGCTGTATGCAGTAACAGCCCCGTATTGGGTGACAAAGAGACTAAGATCGCAAACTATATACAAAGGTATGGCCCTCAAGTTTCAAAAGTGACAATTTTAAAGAATGGGCGATATGAATCGCTATACGTGCAAATATTGAAGACGATAAAAATGCAAATAATTTGTAAAAAAAAACACACACACGCACACGCACGCACGCACACACGCACGCACGCACGCACACACACACACACACACACACACAAAAACAACATTTTGGCCACGTGGAATAACGTGTAGACCATGGCTTTTTATGGAATGTACCGTGACCGTATCGGGAAAAAAGAATTAAATGTTGACATAGTAAACAGGAAATCAAGTAACCATATCACAGATAATTGGTTCAAAGACAGGTTTCGTAGTGATATTAGATTCGAAGAATTAGATGTAGACTTCCGATCATTTCAAATGTGCTCTAACAAAGAATACTCAAAATTTGTCACGTGGAATGCGCCAGGTATTATATCAAGTTCAAGTTATCTTAGTGATTTCCTTGAGAGAATTTTTATACATATAATCATGTGGATTATCTAAACATATGCTGTACTCATATGACCGGCAATTTTTAAACCATATAAACACTAACTTCCAAAGTGTAAAAGCAGACCCATACCCTTAGTATCATTGGAAATAGAAGAGTCGGAAAAGGTGGGGTTGCCATATTAATAAGACATCAAATGATAGGAAATCACATAATAATATTCAATCTAGATATGTTATATGTATAGAAGTTTTCCTGTCCCCGGTGAATATCTGTATATTTTTCAAATGTATCTCCCGTTTAAAAATCATTCTGTGGAGGAGTTTTAAAACAGTTTAGATGATGTAGAAAATGTTATATGCAGATTTATTGATGAAGGTACAATTTTAGTCATGGATGACTACAACACTGAACTCCCTACAAGACAAGTTCGATAAACGAGTAAACATGCTAGTTGATCTTATGATCCGAAGTCAGCTAATTGCCATTGAAGGATCGGAATTGAGCCCTGGACAATGTACAGTTTTGTATAATAGGGACTGATCACAGGGGCAGTCACAAGTTGAATTATAATGAATCATGATATATTTCCGACACCTCCCCCTTATTATAACAATCACTAATCTCTAGTCTATACAACAGTTATCGCCATGGCAACCTCACTATAGCCAGATGATATGGAAAAAGTTAGAAGCTATGGCCCTGTAGTCAAAAAAGCTTGACTCTATTGAAACAAAAATGTCTGCACTGTCACATAAACTGATTTTAATGGACACAGGTGTCTCATCTCTTGAGCATAAATCGTTTGATCTAAATATACAGGTCAAAAGCACTGAAACTACCAAACTTGAAATGAAATTAATTCTAAACAGGCTGCAATAGATAAAAATAAACTCTGATTATCAAAAGCTACAAAATGTCACCAAGGATTATCAACGTATTTCGGAGGAGCTGTTAGATTTACAGACGAGATCCATGAAGGATAACCTACTTTTTTATAACTTTAAAGAATGCAATACATTTGAGGAGAGTAAATGTGAGAATTGTTCATATAAAGTTTTCGAATATTGTGAGAATGACTTAAATATTGAGGGGGCTGCGTCATCAATCAAGATCAACAGAGGGCATCGTATCGGAAATTTGAGAGCAACAAAACCCGCCCGATAGTGGTAAACTTCAGTCACACTCTAGATAAATTGAATTGAAACATTAAGTTTTCTCAAGCAGTGAAACGACAGGAATAAAGGTATCTGATTAGTATCCTAAAGTAATCCAAGAACGTAGAACGAAACTTATTCCAGAACTTATAAAAGCAAAAAAATCAAAGTAAATATGGGGTTTTAGTATATGACAAGCTTTATATTGATGGAAAACGTTTTTTCGCTACAACCGACTAGGAACCTACCGAGTACTATTATGGAATATTCAAGGGCTAAAGAATAAGCTAGATAACCCAGATTTTTGAATTTTTTGAACTTTGTAAACTCCTATGACTCACTTCTTTTTACAGAAACACGGAACACAAAAATTGCTTATTTTAATTCAGAAGGGAAGGTTATGTCCCCGTCCAAAAACTAACAAAAGAGCAAAACGCTTAACTGGTGGCATCGTTATATATTATAAACATGAAAACGGGAACAAATAAAACTTGTTGATTTAAATCATAAAGGTATAATTTGGTTTAAATAAAATGCAGAATGATTTGACTCATTAAATGATATATATTTTTGTAATTGTTACATTCCTTCTGAAGAGTCGATAGTTTACAGAAATGTTTACCGTGTCTATTTGAATTCGATTTCTTTGAACAATTAAACTTTGATATACGTAAATATAGCTCTTTAGGTGATGTGTTCGTTACAGGTGACCTAAATGCAAGGACAGGTCAACTTGATGATTTTGTCAGGTGTATTAATCTTGACCGTTATGTAGATTTACCGTGCAGTAGTCATTTTTGTCTAGAGATACCTGGACGTAAATCTCGTGATAATCGTGTTAATTCTTTCGGTAAAAAATTGTTTTTTTTTTTTTTTTTTTTTTTTTTTTTTTTTTGAGGCCCCCAAACTGGTAACCCCGTTTATTTACCCCGTAATAGGTATGAGAGGGTCGGGGTCATCCCTCTGATACCTTAAATGATATCTACATAATATTTAAATCATCATCTATAACAATATTTTTATATAATTATAATTATACATTATATTCAAACATTCAATCAATTTCATATAATATGTATAACAATTATGTATGATAATGTATTATGCAACAGCTTCAAAACAAACAAAGAATATTGGTTTGGGGTAAATTGATTTAGTGTAGCCCTATTAGTTTATTAAAGTTCTTACAATTGCCATCCTTCATTTACATGTTTGGTCAAATTTTTGTATTTTTGTAAATATTCCACGCCAATTTAAGACTATTTTTAAAACCAGGTATTGTAGGTAACACGATTTTTCTCTTTGACAAATAAATATATCTTTTCAATTCTAAAAACAAAATATCATATTTAAAATCATTAACTTCAGAACCTAAAATAAATGATTTACAATTAAAATTATCATCCAAATTATCTATCTTGTCTTTCAGATATTGAAATAACAAAATTTACTTTCAATCCTGAAATTTCTGAAAACGTGTTTAATAACTTTAAAACAGTATTAAGGGAATTTTCTGATCCATCTAGCAAAAGTGAAGTATCATCAGCAAATTGTGTAATTTTATATTCCTCCCTATCTATAGTTATACCTTTAACATCTTTACATTGTCTTATTTTTATTGCTAAAATCTCTGCACATAAAATGAAGATATAAGGTGAAATAGGATCGCCTTGTCTACAACCTCGTTTAACTTTGAAAAACTTTGATAAAAATCCATTTAAAAATAACACAAGTTTCAGTATTATATAAAAATAAAGATATCCATTTTTTTAAACATAGGACCAAAATTGAAAAAGTTCTAGACATTTCTCTATAAATGTAAATGATAACGTATCAAATGCTTTTTCAAAATCTATCATCATTACTAAACCTGGTATATCATTATCCTCAGTTATATTTCATAATATCATTACAATAATCGAGTGTTTCTCACCAATATATCTATTTTTAAAAAATACAAGTCCTGTCTGATCCTTTGAAACTAAAATATCTAAAACAAGTTTAAGTCTATTTGCTATTGAACCTGAAGCTAATTTATAAACTACATTTAATAAAGTTATTGGTCTCCCCAATTTTTAAAAATTGTTTTGGTTTTTTTTTTTTTGGAATGCATGTTATTGTTCCTAGCTTTTTGATTTCTAGAAAAAGATATTAACAGTATAAGCAAAGTTTATAGCTTTTACAACAAAATGTCCAATTCTATTCCAAAATATTTTAAAAAAAATTTGCTGTAAATCCGTCACAACCTGGGCTTTTATCATTTTTCATGTTTTTTTAATGTAAAAGAAACTTCATCATATGAAAGTAGACCTTCAAGATTCAAATGCTTCATTTTGAGACAACTTGGTAAACATTACAATTTCTAATTCCATATCAATCTTAGATTTCTTCAGTTATATCAACATTTTTATATAAATTTTTCATAATAAACTACATGTCTTTGGTAAGAATATCTTTTTTTGATCATATATAAAGGATCCATCATCAAGTTCTAGAAAAGGAATAAATTTTATCTGAACAATGTGTTTTTTCTAAGTTTAAAAAATAACTAGAAGGCTTTTCTCCAGATTCAATCCATTGTGACCTTGACCTTATCATAGCACCTCTTATTTTCTATTTCTTAATTCAGTCAATTCATTCTGTTAGTGTAAAAGTTTGTCTTTATTTTCAATTGTCAGGTTTTGCTCTTTAAGATTAATTTCTTCAATTAACTTTTTTTCATAAGTGTTTCTTTCTTTGACCTTATAAGAGCTGTAAGATATAGTTTTACCTCTTATTTCCATCAAAAGAGTTTCTAAAAAAAGTTCATCATTTATAACAAAAATTTACATCTTTGTTTTTTGGATCTAAAACATAGTCTATATTGTATACTGGTAAAAAAATATTGTAATTTTACTTATCTATTTTTTTGTTTATTAATTATCAAGGAATTTCAATGTCATATAACAGAGCATTATTAAATTTCCATAAACCTTTTCCATGACTTACAGAACTAAAACAAAAAATCTAAATATATTATTGAATGATCAGATTTATAACTAATGTCAATATCACATTTTTCGTACATACTGATATTAAACTATTTGAATTAAGAAAAAAAATCTAGTCTACCTTGTTGTAAGGTAGGGTTGGTTCGTCTCCATGTATATTTTTTCATATTACCATGCAGTTCTCTAAAGGGATCAAATGAGGTCTTTTCTTCAATAATACTTATTAAAAAATTTCTTGCTTACATTATTGTTTTTTGATTTATAATTATAATAATCTAAGTCAGGATTTTGAACAAGGTTGTAATCTCCACAAAATAATTAGAGTCATTATCATGAAAAGAATCTAAAGTATCAAAAATGTTTTTAAAGAAACTAGGACTGTCTATGTTTGGTGCATAAAATATTAACTAATGTGAAATTTATAGAATCAAGCATTATTTGTAAAATTATGAAATTTCCTGAATCATCAGTTTTTTAACAGAATTAATTTTTATATCTAAACCTTTTCTGCATAAAATAGCCACACCTTTGGCATTAGACCTACCATGGCTGTAAAAAACGTAAACCATTCCATTCAAGAATAATTTTCTTTTCAATTTCTTTATAAAATGTGTTTCCTGTAGGCAGAGAATATCAGCTTTTTTTGACTGAAATAAATCTAAAACATCTTTCTCTTTATACTATCGTGTAAACCTCGACAATTGTAAGAGAAATATTAAGACTACTCATAACTAATATTTACAATAATACATTCAACACTATATTCTACAATATTACATAGCTACTTAAGTAAAGTAAATACAATATGTACATGGACCCCAGAGAAAACACTTCTAAATAACATATTGACCTCAAAAAATAATAAAAAAAATTGCTTGTATATAAAGAATGAAAATACACATTTTGCCAATAAACAAGTAAAAATTTACTTATTGAAGAAAAATTTTTTTGTAGAAGATGCATAATATGTTTATGTTTCATCTAATTATATCAAAAAATTGAAACATTCTTTTTTCATTGTTATTTTCTAAATGAATAACGTTTTCAATGAATGAAAATTATAAATTAGAGGATATCAAAGATTTTCTCATAAACGTGTGATTCATTCTCTTAGAGGAGTATAAAACAAACAATTTTCACTTGTTGTGGTTATTCACACAAGTAAACAAATGAAAAAACAGAAACAAAATATTTTATTCATAAACAATTTAACAAACTGAATTTTCTGTAAATTATATAAGAACAGAAAATATGTTTTATTTAGACTTTGTTATGCAAATAGATAAATAAAACAATTATAACATCATGTGATCATGGTAACATAAAGTGTAATATGAAAACTTAGAGTAAATAATAGACAAAAAATAATGTTATAAGCATAAGTCAATATTTCTCTATCATAGCAGTAATAGAATTACTACTGGCAACCTCACAGGATATTGTATACCATATTTTACCCAGTGAGTCTAACCATCCCACTGAAAGTAAAACTCCCTCCCGATAAAGGCGAAGGATAGATGTTAACCAGCAGCAAAACTAAATACTTACTGGACAGGTTTTTTTGTAGATAGAGAAATTGGAATTCTTTACAGTATTATTAAAAGTGATACATGAATACACACAAATATCATATGATTATGAATCAAATAAGATTTCTATTTTGAAAAGATGAAAATAAAAGTAAGTGTTTATTTCATCCATATTTCACTCACAAGTTTTATAAAAAATTGTTATCTTTATTTTAGGAAAATGATGTTATTATTGTAAACGGCCGACTTGAGAATGGAGATTTCACCTGTTACAATGCTATTAGAAATCAAAATGCTGCAAGTGTTGTTGATTATATTATAACAAATATTAGTAATGTTCCACTTATTACCCAGATGGTAATCAACAGTCTTACTGAATTCTCAGATCATTGTCCTATTGCGTTTTCACGAAATGTTGAAAATGATCTTTTCCATAAAACGATAACTTATCATATGATGAAATTATATGGGATAATACAGACAAAGAGGAGTAAGCAATGTTGTTGGGTAACCATAAATATGCATTTGATGATTTAATAAGTAAATTGAGCTCTGATGCTATTGGTATTGAAACCTATGTTAATCATTTTTCAAAAACTGTGTATGACATTTCATGTCATATAAGATGGTAGAACTTTTAGAGCTAACAAACCTAAACGAATAATAAAAAAGCGCCTTGGTTTAATTAAAATTGCAGGCGGGCAAAACAAGAAACGAGTATTTGATTTAAAAAATGATGATAATAATAAAAGTAACATTCTTCATAGTAGGAAAGAATATGCAAAAGTGAAAAGGAATGCTAAAAAAGAAAGGTCTAAACTCTGTAATATGAGTAAAATCAGTCCACGTAAGTTTTGGAAACATATAAATAAGTTCAATAAATATAATAAAGTAAATTCTAATACATTTGTAATGTGAGTCCTATGGACGTTAAAGAACATTTTATGAATATTTTAAATAAAGCTCATTGTGTGTTTATGCCTGAAAATATAAATTCTGATCAAAGTAACAACATAAATATTAAATTGTTAGACAGCCCATTTACAGCTGAGGAAATATCAAAAACTATTTCTTCACTGCATAGGTATAAAAGTTGTGATATAAATAATAATTATCTCAAAATCAGAAGCAAACTCCAGGAAATAATGTACCAAAATAAATTTATTGATTTATGTATGACACTTAAGTAAATTAAACTCAATATTACTTAATAATGGATTAATGTAAGAACTAACATTATAGAACATAATCCATGATAATCTATAAATGTCCAAAGTCAATATAACAAAAGGGCTTACATTAATCAGATTCCGCTATAATTTCAACAGCACATATAAACAAAATTGCCCTTGAATAACATAATACACAAACAACAAAAAACTGACCAACAGGTATATACAATGTACCTAAACAAAAAACATAAAATTAAGGGCGGGCGGGAGTGGCAAAATTAAACAATCCCTGAAAAACGTGTCATACAAATTGTACCAAAAACTAGTTGAGCAGCTTATTTATAATAACCGCGGATGAATACAAAAAAATCATTCAAACAAATCAAAACAAGTCACTTATTCTAAAAGGGAGATCATCAATCTTATCATCAAAATAGACTGTTCCAAAATATATAAGCCAGGTAACAGACGTAATAATAAAAAGCCCCTCTCGATATCGATAAATAAATATTTTATGTTTAACAAAAAATACTTCAAATAATCTCAAAATCAGAAGCAAACTCCAGGGAATGATGTACCAAAATATATTTTTTGATTTATGTATGACACTAAAGTAAATAAGACTCAATATTACTTAATAATGGATTAATGTAATAACTAGCATTATAGAACATAATTCATGATAATCTATAAATGTCCAAAGTCAATATAACAAAAGGGCTTACATTAATCAGATTCCGCCAAAACCCGTCAAATAAAACATAAAGCAAAAATACAAATCACTGACAAAATACATATCAATCAATGTTACAAATTAAACAAATCTAATAGTCATAGAAGAATGCAGCAAAATCATAACTATATCAATCTCAACAAGACTAGAGTAACTTCAAGAAAACCATTACCACAAGTCTTCTAACCTCAAAGAAGTGAGAATACCTCCTCCAAAAGGAAAAAAAACGTGTAAGACATAAAGATACTGTCAAACCACTAAAGGAATAAGAACAACTCCCTTTAAAGACTATGTATCAGAATCAAAATACTAGTAAAGCACCATGAACATTTTTGACAAAACTGCATTCATCGAATTAACAAACTTATATACAGACATAAACTAACATATAAACATGAATATTTACATATATAACATTCAGTGCTGAGCAAACAACATCTTACAGAACCACTTTACCTTTAATCAAATGCGATACAGTATTAATGAAAAACGACGTAATAAACGCGTGCCTTCTTAATTCAAATGAAGACCTTTGTCCTTAACAGCAAATAGTGAACCAACTGGTTTACCAAACTTGAAAAAAGGCCTAAATGTATTGACAATTCCTTTCTTTACATTGTCCTTCTAACAACTTATTGACTTGTTTAACTTTCGCACTTGTATCCAAATAATCACACGTGCGAGGCAAAATGGAAGAAAATACCATATGAGTGTGAGGATTAATACTCCTAATCAAAGTAATAAGATTATTGAAAAAGCTTATAATGTCATCAACTGAATAATTCTCCCTAGAATTAATGTCATTAGTGCCAACATGAATAATTGTGAAAGGTTTTGGCATTCTGTATCCTAGCTGAGAGACAAGCTATATTAATCCCAGGGAATGCAAACACCTTGGTATGCCAAATGCCGCTAACATCCTTGGCAATGGAATCAGAAATAATATGAACCATCAGGCCTGGAATGACAAGAAAAACAGATAACCAAATATGTAGGTTAAAACACTCACAATCAGGTATCCTAAATAAAAATTAAAACTAGAATCATTCTGTTTCTAATACAAACATCCTAGATAAAATATCAATTTTGTCATTTGAAAAGCCTTGAAAGCATCTGATTTCCAATTACCTTGTAGATGAATAAGCTCATGGGGGATATTTGACCTGTGTGCAAGAGTTGCAAAACCCCGTCTAAAAGAATGACTGGAAAATTTCTCACAATCCAAACCGATCATTTGAATACATTCCCTTAACCTTTTCTGAAACAACTAATATGTAACCACTGAACCATTTTGAACCAAATTTGATTTTCTTGCACTAAGAAAAAATGCAAAAGGAAATAAACACCAATAAACAACATTGTCTTTCACAGAAAAATATTTAAGTTTTTTGACGTCCATTTTGTTATAATGTGACATTGAATTATTCGCTTTGATTGGCTATTTAAAGGCAGGCGGTGTACAGGCAGAACTGTTTAAGTCTTGTCAAATGCACATATCGCCGTCCAGGAACGGCGATAATAACGGAGCTGCGCCAATGACCTGGATGACCCAGGCTTATAACCCAATTGTTTTAAAACGAAATGAGTAAAAAAGTGTTGTCTCGATAAACCATCCTCAAAACAATACTACTTTTCAAATTTCACAGTATTGTAGCTATTATAGCTTTTATAAATGTTTGTCGTCACTTTTCTTTCGAATTCGCTGTCACAAAACAATAAACAATTTACTACAGTCGATGCTAATTTTTCGTTTAAGTAAAGCTGTATTTAAAGCGGAGCATGCGCATAACAATGTTTGTAGACTGGTTATAATGTTTTTTGAGGCTGTAAATGAGATACATTAAACTTAATTTGATGAATGCCGCAAAAATGAATGCCGCCAGCAATCAACCTCAACACTGTCAGACTGTGGAGAGGTCTGATAATGACCTCTCCAATAAGTAATGTTTATTACAGTCTAATAAATATAGGTCATAGATCTCTTAAATCACGTATATCATTCGCAGTTGCTGTTGACCTTGACAACTAACTATTATACATTTATACAGTTCATTTTACTTTAATCGAATAAAGCGTGATGTTTTCTTAAGTAAATTCGGTAGTATCGGTCCGCTTTGTAACCAAAGTGGTAATGTTAGTCATCATATTAGGGGCATTAATATTATATTCCTGCAAGGTATTTCTTATTTGTATAAAGAAGGAAAAATTACATTAACATAATCATTTTGTTAATCGCAAAGCTTTATTTTTTAGTAAATAAAAATAATACAAATCTATAGTTTTAAACTGATCCAAACTAGAATTTATCACTTCATGTTTGCGCTCTTTATGTCAATGAAATATTGAACTTTTTTTTAAACAATTTGAATAAAGCCAGGTTTGTCTCAGAACCCTAGTTTTACTCGTCTTTAAGAACCAATACATTTATACAGTCCTCTTTATCTTTCATTGAAATTTCAATATTTGCACACGGATGTGTTGGTTCTGTTTCTTTTCCTGAAGTTAAATTTAGAGTAGGATGAAAGAATACGCTGTTCCTCCATAGAAATGTTTCGGTCCGATTTATCATCCTCTGTACTAGAATAAAATTTGTGATGTAATTTACCTTCAAAGCACATATCTTTGCAATATAAACTATCAAGTGTACACTCAACTTTACAAAATGTACTACATAACATCTAATAAGGAATTTCACATTTATACGCACTGAAAACTGAACCAAAATGATCTCGTAACTGAAATCACACATTTTTTATTATGCCTGACAAGAAGGTTTAGTCTAAAGTTCACTAGTGATTTTATCAGTATATTAGAGATATTCCTCTAGACATGTATTATATTGTCAAATGAAGGTTTAATAACCTATGAAATGCTATCAAAAATCAGGGAGCGTTTACATAATGGTCCAGATGTCCGCCTTTCAACCAAGGTTTAGTGGGCTTGAGCCCGTCAATGTTGAATGTTTATACAGATTCTTTGTGAATAATTTAATAATAAGTTGATTACCCTAAAATGAGTTCTATATTTGACAATTTTTCAATCACCTTTGCATTGTGGCACGTGGAACCATTTCATAGCATAATCAAAGCAGTGTGCAATGCAGGGACGTACACAAGTCATTGCAAAGAATTCGAAAGTACAAATTATTAGACTAAATTATAAAATAATCCTTTTGAATTTACTTACGATTGTTTTCCGAAAAACTTACCTCACAAAATGGCGGGCGTACACGTGTGTACATTCGGAATACTTCGTAATTGATCCATACATAGACGATTTGGACTGTCGATAAGCAGTTAGCAGTAGGCAGTGAGCAGCAGGCTGCCCAGTTAGCAGTAGGCAATGGGATGTAGACTGTCGTTTAAAGAATTCCATAGTTATATAAGTAGCTGTATCCGATTATATTTTTATGGATAACCATTATTTAATGTTTTAGACTACCTTCAAACGCTTCGATTTGTATAGATAATTTTAGTACAATTTAAGAAGAAATGGCACATCAATGATTGTCTACAATAACATCAATGACAAGACAAAACATAATAATAATGATAACATAATTAATTGAAAAATTAGGAAATATAAAGCTTTAATTTTTTTTATCAAAACAGAATTATAATTATTCTTAACGAAGGTTGTTATATTAAAAATAGCTGCAATACATGTTTTTCAAAACACTCCCATATGTTTAAATATGAAAGAATTCCACACAAAAGTTATACCATTAGGTGCGGAATTCATTTTAAAATAAAATGGTGTAAAGGTAAACTAATTTGGCGTAAATGTAAGACCTGTCGTGTGATTCTAACGGCACTACCCCCTTACTGTGTGATTTTTACGCCGCCGCCACACGCGTTGTAGTATTACCACGCATGTATATATAATATTATATATATTATTTCGCAACACGGGTCTGCTTTGCCGGTGAGGTAATAAACAAGCAAATAATGACTATGCGTATTAAAGTGAATTAAGACATTTTCTTTATTTAGATTCTAATCTGTCTATGTAAATGAGAAAAATAGTCAATCAATTATTTGGTCATATAAAGGATTTTGGAACCACAAGACTCGCCTGGACGGAACCTTTCACCCTTGGGTATGTATTTCCCATACCACTATCAAAAACCAATAATACACATATATTCCACTACGAAACATAAGGTACGGTATTCAACATTTTTATATCACGCTCAATGCTTTGCTCAAGGAAAGTATTTATATAACATGCAAACCTATGAAAGAAATCCTAAACGCGAACATCAACGACACAATTGCAAGTCACTCCTTAACTTGTTTATTTACTTTATGTGTGACGTTACTTAAATAGCTTTTATTTTTTGAAGAATCTTTTACCAATTGTATCTGAAGTGAACACATATTTCTTGCATACGATTCTTTGAATCTATCCTTGAGGAACAATTTAAACAATCAGCAATATGCTTGTTAAAACAAGTGTGCTCAAACCTGTTATTTTGTTGGATACAATAATTGTTTTGTAAGTGTATGAAGTTATATATCTCCTTGTAAATTATGACTTCTGAAACGGAATACTTCTAAATACATGTGTGAAATAAATATGTTTGTATATTGTATTTAAAAGCCATTAGCGCATAAACAAAATCATTGCTAAACGGCTAACTAAAAATTACACCTTCAAATAGCAACACAACAGTTTGTTTCCTTTTTTCATACAATATACCTAAGTGATATCTTATGCTGCCTAATAATATTACCGAGACAGCATAATTTTATTGCTTATAAATTCAATTAAAATATCGCATGAGCTATGGATTAATACCCTTTATTTCCCTAATATTCAGAGTGCTGACCGTTTTCGTATTGCATTCGTTGAATATCAAACCTGTCTAATCACTGGACACAATAAGCACCTTATGATGGAAATAATCATACTGATGCTATCTAAATTAACATATCCGCCTGAAATGACTAATTTTTTTTAAAAAGTAATTTTCAAAAACATCTCCAAAAGTTTTTTCAGACACAAAAATGAATAAGCAAAAAGTACGCGTGTGCATTTTGGGCGAACAATGTTTTTTGCTTTTTTGGGATTGCCATTTGTTTAGAACCTGTCTGCTTACATTGCATTTAACATTTTAACTTTCAAATGTAATTAAAGATAAATCAATATTTTATGACATAAAAGACATTCAGGAATTGAAATACATTCTCTTAAAACGTTGGTAGAAAATATTTGAATAGAATGGCTCACCCATTAAACACAAGCACAAATGTGACATGGAAAAACAGTTTTTACAATTACAAAATACAACGGATTACATGTACGAGGATTGATCAAAACGTTATTGGCCCGATGTACTTCTGGTAATCATAGAACCCAACTAATGGTCTTAACTTTTCACTATAATCGCTCTCTTCATCAAAGTTCTTTCCCAAATTGTGCTCCAACTTTAATAACCCTTCAAAATAGATCTCTCTATTTTATTCCTGAAAGAACTCATTGCCCGCCTCCATGACACCTTCATTGCTTCCAAAACATCTACCACGAAGCCTGGTTGTCATCTCAGAAACAGGTAGAAGTCAGAGGGGGCCAAGTCAGAACAATATGGGGAATGGGGAAGAATATCAAAGCCGCAGTCATTTGCAGCGGCCATCGTAACGTGGGATGTGTGAGCTGTGTCGTGCAGGAGCAGAACGCTTTGAGTCATTTTGCCCCTCCTTTAACTCGCGATTTCTTGACGCAGACGTCTCAATTCGTCTGCATAGTATGTACCGTTTATGGTACGACCTTGCTCAAGATAGTCGATCATGATTATCCCCTGTCTTTTCCAAAAAATTGAAGCCACCATCTTCTCTGCTGATGGCACCCTCTTGGATTTCTTTGGAGGGGATGAGCCTGGATCGAAGTGATGGACCCATGTTTCATCCTGAGTTACGATTCGGTAGATTATATCAGGTTAATTCTCGTAGCGAGACAAAGGATATCTTGAAATGTCAAGCCTGGTCCGTTTCTGGTCGTTAGTCAACTGTCTGGTGACCCATCTAAAACCTTCGAAAAGTCAGAATTTCTGAACTGAACAAAAGCTTATACCCACTTCCTTAGCAATGCTTCGCAGGTCTCGCCTTCTGTCGCACATGACCAGATCGTGCACAACTTCGGCAGTTTCATCGTTGTGGCCTTTTTTTACCGCCCAGGCCGCTCACTATCTCCCATGCTATCCCCGTCCCCTCTTAAATTCAGCGAAGCCCCCGGAAGCTCCTTGGTTTTCACCATTTAGAAATGTTAAATTTATGCATTTCCGTGCCCATTTGAGGTCTATAAAATTACAAATTTAAGTCAGAAGGAAAAAAATATTATCATTAATAACTTTCGATGTAATGATATGACTTCTGTTAATATGCAACGTTATATAAGGAAATACATTGTATAAACAGACTATATTGAGACATAAAAATAAAAGAATTCTGGGGCATACTGGGACTTTGAGGTAATACTTTAGGAGCGTCACTGAAAAAAAGAAAACAACAACAACAAACACAAGAAAAACGTTTTTACTGTTATATATGTACGTATTTTTCTTCTTGTGAATTTTGGCCAGTTAAAGGGATTTAGTATTTTGTATGGAAGCAAAATACTACCTTGTTTACATTTTGCTACATTTATGACAAATAATTTCACATAAAGCGCTACTTTCTTCATAAGTTACCAAAAGAATGCAATTTACACATTATTAATGCGACTTACAACCTATAACTATAAAGAGGTCAAAATATGCAAAAATAGCCTTTACTGCGTTAGTAGCATAGTAGAAATATAGTTGTTCATACTGAAAAATTCGGTCATTAATAGCACATAACATATATTTATAATTTTTACTAGAATTTTGAATCTTTTTAACTTTCCTAAAATCTTAATATTCTTTTCTCAGGTTTGATTTTATCGAAATATTTTTGGCTCATATGTAGCATGCAGCTTCAAAACTTGATCTCGATCATGTTTCTCCTTTTTAAAGGAGTATTAATATATTCATTTCTGAGGCATAATGTACCATTTTTCTCGACAGAAAAAAGCGTGGTTATAACTAGCGACGTCGTGCGATTTACCTATGATGATATTATATTATTTTTGTATGGATATGTTTATAATGACGTTGACAATGTTCAACACATATTTATTAAAGGTATTTAAATGTGTTTAACGTGAAGTGATATACAAATGCAAACGTTTAAACTAACACATAAATAAACAATGAAACTCTATAAAGTTTACCTGTTCCTGAGAACATTAGCTATTTGCTCCATGGGCGCCTCATCAGTGGCCAGCCAAAGAATTGGGCGGCGTCGCAGGTCTCCACAATTGTTTTTTTGTTAATCTCGCCACATACAGAAATTAATTCGTTCTGTATGTCGTGCGAAGAGTATATTTCGAGCGAGCATTACCGTGATCGAGGTGGCCCCGTAAAAAACGTATTATGCTTCAAATAGTTCTTTATTGATTAATACTCTTTACGTTATATTATTATTCGAACTTATTAGATCTACCTACATACTTCGAAGATCTATATTTATATTAGAATCAATGGGATAATTAGAGCTGGATTTATATAAATTTTGGAACCATGTCTTAAAACACTTCAAAACCAACCAAGCTTATACCCTTCAGTTTTCTCACCGTTTTTAGTATATTCAAATTTTCGTTTTCCTGGATCAATGTAACGCACGCACGTGCGTAGGTGCGTAACGCTAGCTACGCCCCTGGTATCGACGTAGCGTATGTAAATGTCAGTGTAGTGGCTAGAAGAGTACGGGCCGGAACTTTTTGATCATACCTCGTACATGTCATATGGCAAAATTATTGAAATTTCTTTAGATGACTTTAAAGCAACCAACATGACACACGGCAACATATCATTGCATTTGCAACGGGTGCCTTTAACACAACCAACATTTTGCATGACATCAAGTCTTTTCAACTTTATCAAAACAAAAATGTCAAAAATGTTATTGTAATTACTATTTTAGTATTAAAATAACCAAAATATTACATGACAACATATCATTACATGTGATACATGTGATGTCTTTAACACAACAAATGTGATATGCCATGTGACAACAAGTCGAAACAATACATGTCAACACATCACTGCAATTAGCATTATGTTACATGGTAACAAAATATACGACGCTTTCAATTTTTGGTCATTTTGCACAATGGATATATGATTATTTCGGACAAACGAGGTATGAGAAATATCTGAAAATTTGCATACATATCATAGGTCGCGACCTTCATTACATGGTACACAAATCTCTGAAAAAAGTATTTACAATCCATTCATACATATCGGAAAACTTCAGTGGAGTCCCTTTACCCAACCAATCTGTCACATGACTTTACATATAAGTGGCGGTATGGCAGAGTGGTTAACGCGTCGGACATGTAATCTAATGATCGCTAGCCGTATGGGTTCAAACCCCGTCAGGGGCAAGTCTTTGTTTCCTGGAGCAAGAAAATTTACTTTAATTGCTCAGTACTGGTTGGTTCCAGGAACGGATTCGAAAGTGTGTCTATAAGCTTATAGCTTCCTACACAATCGAACTAAAATAAATTCTGTATAAACCATGACTTTACATTATAACAAATACTATTGTAGCCTTTAACACAAGCAAATTGACCAATTGCAAAACACATTTTTTAGATAACTGAGGTCTTTACACATCTAAATTTTGAAATGGAAACAAATCATTTATCAAACCGGATTAATTTACATTAATTTTCAACATTTACATTTCAATTGTTATCGTTTTGTCTCTAAATTATGATTTTTACACTTTAAACTATACATTTAACACTTTGTTTGTAAAATATTTACTCAAATCTTTAAAATTTACTATAAATTATAACTAAAATTAAACTGAATTCAACTATAGAATTATTTCTTTAACAGTAAAATTTATACTATTTCTGCGAAGTGTGAAATTGTTCGCTTTAAAGTGTAAAAGTTACAGTTTAACATGTAAATTGCTTTGCATATTAAATCGATGACTTGTTATTGCCATCAGTAAAGCAAATAAGTTTCATATACATTATCTATTGTGTTATTCAGCTTATATTATTTTTCTGTAACAGTCGCAATGATGAAAAATTATAGTACTTTCAAAAACACTTAAAAGTTCCCTTAGTTACATAAACATACCAGCTAAATTGATTAAAATGATATTTTTTACTTACATATTTTCACTAGATTTAGCGCGATTCCTGGGTCATAACCATTCTACATGTTCAAGTATTACCTCAAACGAAGTAACGCTGTAAACCTCAAATGAAGTAATGCTATAACACTGACATAACACATACCAGTTAAATAACATTTTTTAAAATTATTTTCTTGTTATCATTTTTATGTTATTTTAAGTGTTATTTATTGTTGGTAAGTGACAATTTTACTGGCTATTGAAATTTAAAATTGTCATATTTTATGACAGTTTTTAAATCATGATAATTATGATAAATTCAAGAAAGTTTAAATTTCAAATCAGCTTTATACAAATACTGCACTTCCAAAAACAAACACCATACTATAAGTGAGCACACATTTATTACTATTCATAAGAATAAAAATCAATAAAAAGGGATAAACAATATGCAGGATATAATTTTTGGTTTGACCTCATCTATTTATTAAAACAAGAACTGTAAAATAAAGCATGTCTTCGCACATTGTGATCAACCCTCTTTAATATTATATATATAATAACCGATTTTCTCTGCGCACCAAGTTGTAACTACCAATGAAACGATTGGATAGTGAATTGTTGGAATGTAAGTTTGTTTCTTTTGATTTTTAGATCTCTTTTGTCTTAAAATTATGTCTTAATATGAGATACAATTGTTTGAAAATAAATTTAAAAAATGCAACTAAAAGTTTAATATATTTTAAAAAGACTTCCCTGTGATCGAAAGCAAAACACTTTTAGTATAAATCGCGTTATATTTCAAAGGCAAATTTAACAACAGATATAAAGAAAATTAAGGCAAATATTTTTTCTCTATATTCTTAATCAAAATTGTATTTGTCTCATACTTTATTTTCATCAGTTAAACTTGAAAAAACGTGACTAATGTTATATATTGTTCAAATTATATATGAGTTTTTTAAGGGATACTCGCGCAAATTAATGACAAAATTATTAAAATGATCTATTGTAATAAAATCTTGCTAAAATGACATTTTTAAAGTCCCAACATGAATGTGTGTATATAATCTATATATATTTTGGGTTTGAAGCGTAAATATATCTATATATGTTGAACGAAATTAAGACGCCGACAGAATCACCGAGTAGTTTTAAAACAAGGTGTTACATGAACAAACCCTGGATGTTACAATAACATAAATTGTGGATATTGTATGATTAAAACAAGTTAAATTCATTCATTTGACATGTTCCTTAACGTTTCCAGACTTCACTGTGACAATTATTGTCAAATCTTTACACTCTAACCTGAGCCAGGTGAACCATCATTTCATTCTTTTTAAGGAGAAAAGTGTTGTTCCTTCGAATTCCTAATGTTTTTATTTTGAGGACATTAACTGAATAATGAATGAAAAATTCAAAACAAAGAAGTTAATATATATTTTGCCTGTGTCTCCCTTTTATATCAATAAACTTTCGATGATGTTTTCAGATTATACTAGCGAATAAATTCTGATCTGACGAATATGAAATCATAACTCAAATGTAAACGATAATTCAGCTAAATAATAATAATAATAATAATAATAATATAAATAATAATAATAACAACTGAAATTATGATTATTATAATGATAATAAAAATAATAATTATCAAGAAGTAAATTTAATAGGATTTCGGAGGCTTAATGGCTTAATTAGCGCTTAAACATATGTTAGAGACAGGAATATTTAACTCGAGTTGTTTCCATCAATGCTGATGCAACATATGGCGATTGTTATTTGCGAGGATTGTTCTTTGCGTTACGCGAGTAAAACTCTCAAGTAACAGCTTTCTTAAGTAAGGCCTATGACAACTCTTCTAAATGATTGTCTCGCCCTTTTTTTGTTGTAAATGTGTAAATTTTCCTATACGCTGAAACCATGATATGCTAGAGAATTTTACTCGTAAAGGAGCCCTGTCATGTCTATGAAATGAACTCTCAGCGTTTGCATCACGTGATGTGCTTTTAGAAAAGAAAACCTTATCAAAGTTAATCTTATCATATAAGCTTCGTGTTTATTTCCAGTGTCCAAAACATCCAATACTTATTGTGCCACATATAGCCCCTTTTTAATTTTCGGGATCCCAGAAAACCTATTTCAAATGCACTCCATGTTGCATTGTTTTCATTTTCAAACTAAAAAAAACAAATCCATATCAAATGCAAATCGTTCTCCATAAAGCTTTGTTTTCATTTTCAGAGTCCGAAATATTCATATTGCACTTACAGTAACTTCAGAAGGTATATTGTTATCAAAGTACATTGATTCTGTTTTTTCATTATATATTTTTACAGCTGCTAGTAATGTACAAGTAAGAGCCTACTTTTTTAAAGATGCCAGCAGCAATAAATATACTGGTCAAATTTAGTCACTCACAACTTAACCTGTCTTTATACATGCAATGAGGAAAGTCAATAACATAGTTACAATTTTGCAAACGTTTCTGTTTTTAACATTCTATTTATAAATTCATACAAAGGTACTGTTTAATTAATTGAGTATGTCATTTTTGCTTTTCAAAATTGACAGTATATGTTGCGTAAATTGATTTAAAAGTTAAAAAAAACAACAACACACACGCAGACATTGTGTTTCTTTATTGACAGTATCTTTTTTGGTTAATCTCTTTAATTTCTATGTAAAGAACACACACAAACACGCACGCACGCAAACACGCGCGAGCACGCAATAATCTGATAGTAATATTTGATAGATGATCACGAAAAAGTACGGAAATGCAAATATTCTTTACAAACATACAAGAAATAAAAGTGTGATTGCTGAAATGCCAAAGTCTACAATATTGAATTTTAAGCAAATTCTTTCTTTTCTGCCTTGGTAACTTATCATATGATTCATTTTAGCCAATGCATTATGATAAAAAAAGGTCAAATTGCCCAAAGGAATCGTTGTACTGTAATATTTTCGTCTGAAACACAAAGTAAAAAAAGAAAATGATAAGAAAATTTTTAATTTAGAAAACAACTATCGACTTTGTAAAGCAGTTGACCCCTAGCCTGCTGGCTAGAGCCTGTAACACCAGTATACGGTCTCCTCAGACTGCACAGGTGTACCGTAGCAGTTCAATTGTTGTACATTTAAAATTTTGAAATTAAGATTCTTACTTTTTAAATTGACTCGGTGGAAATCCAATACACACATTCAGCAGGCTAAAGGTTAATCATCTAGATAATTGACAGGTATAAACAAGTAAATATGTTGTGTAGGAAGGAAGAGTATAATATAAATATAATCCCTAATTATCAACACCAGCTTAAAAACCTTGTAAAGAATACAGCAGCTGGTGTTGAATTCCTGGCTAGTCACCATATTGTTTGAATGGGAGTCGGAATTGTGGTTATTTTTTCAGTAATGCTTATAAAATACAATCGGAAAAATGAGTTCATTATCGCGTTCTGTCTATTATGTTAACGTGTAATTAAAAAATGAATATTTCCACACTAAGATAGTCTATATGGCTCCAACTCGACCGTTAAGTTAAACAATAATTTACCGCAATATGTAAGATATTAGCAATATTGTAATAGTCTTGGTGTTAAAACGAGTACCAATTAGGCTATGCACATGTTTGTTACAATAACATACATGTGACGTTTGTCAAAATTTGCATTTTATTTTAGACTTTGAGAGAATTCACTCAATTATCGCAAACATATATTGTGCACACTCTATATTGATTGAACAAGCATACACAAATTCATGAATATTGATAATAAGCATAAAAATATCTAATAACTACTTTTACGAAAGCTAAAATCTTATATGTTAACTGTCAATTTATTGTATTTGAGAACAGTTTGACTTCATGTAATATATACCGGGAAGAACTGAATATATATATAGGATTTCCATTTGTCATCTTAAAATTACAAACTGAAATCAGGGGAGAATCTCATTAACCATTCTAAAATTAGTAAAATAATCATTAACATAATATTTGAACATATACACGTCTTACTCAAGACATTTTGAAAACAAAGTTTCTAGTTAAACTTCTCGGATATTTGAGACCGACCTGTGAACCTTGCTTTCGCCCATTAGACAGTTTACAAGAGTTAACAATCTTTTAGAAATTCATTAATTCTCTAGTAAAAAGCTTATTTAACATAAGAATTAACTCTGATATAAATTGTACTTTATAAGTTCTGTCTCAAATAACAAGACCACCATAACACTCACGGTATTTGAAACTCATGTGCATGAAAATATCGACATACACCATGTAAAAGATCGCCGACATGTTCAATGTTCGTAATATTATATGATTATTGATATGTGCAATTGATTTAAATATCATGTTTCTCATACATACATATTTGCATATTAATTATTCACACATTAATGTGTACATGTGTACGTCAAGGTAAGGTACAAAACAGTTTTATTTAGACACATATCTTACAGTTTGTCCGAAATTGAACCATGTCCATTAAATGCTATGTCAATAGCAGTAAAAGTGTTTTTTCAGCAACGAATTTTGGACACATCACTGTTTGTATCAAATAACATGAGCTTTCATTTCTACTCCGAAATCAGCAAAGTATGAAATTAAAGCAAGTTTCATGAAATTTAATAAAAAGGTAATATGTTTTTGATTTATGTAGTAAAATATTTATAGAATCTAACGTTTCTCTTGTACTGCTAATATTTATTCATTTTATTCATATATTTTGTTTCTTCCGCATTTAAGAGTGCATTTAAGGATGAACATCAACATACTTATCTTGGTTTGCTTTGGATACATATTTGTTGTTGCCAACTGCGACGATGGAATAGAAGGAAACACTATAGACAACTTAAGTGATGAAGAAAAATATATAAACGATCTAGTACAAAAGGCCTTGGAGTTTGGTGTAATGGAATTTAAGAACGAAAATGCCTTAAACAGATTGAAAACGAAGGAAGGTGGGTTGTTATCAAATCATTGTATCAAATTAAAACGATTATTGTTTAGGATTTGGAAAGTTGTAAAAAAAGAAGAAAATAAAAGCGACACAGCCAAATTGCATAAAGAAATGCTATGAAAGTTTAGATCCTACACGAGTTCAAGACATCGGTGGTTCAACGCCGCTTGTATATACAATATGAATTATGTATGCCTGTGCCAATACTTGTCTCTTTGACAAGCTCCATCGACTAAGCCATACCATTGCGTATTGTCATTAAATAAAAACATAACAATATTAGAAGTGATTACAAAATGCCAACTTACATAGCGAGTATGTCAGCATTTTGTTTATTTGTTGATAATAAGTAACAAGGCGTAAAGACGAATAATCACACAGAATATAAGCATCATAAATGTACTATCATTGTGCAACTATTGCAATCTTAATTTCAAAGTAATATTAGTGAATGCATCATTTACCGTTTGGAACCAGCAACGCATATCCATTTAGAACCATCGTATGTTAGTATTTGTTTGATTGGGATAACCATAGTTTAATATTTTCCAACTTTGACAATCTTTCTGTATTTAGGAGTGGATACAAAAGCTGACTCTGCTGAAAATCAACTTTCCAAGTTTGGAGACCTTAATGAAGACAGCACGCAACTTGTCGATAACGCTAAAATTCAATTAGCAGCATTAAAGAAGCTGTTCATCACGTAATGTCTCTTTGTTAAGTGAGATCTACCATATACAAAAATCCATTATATATCAAATTATAATATATATTCCGTAAATTTTGTACCTGTTTATTTTTCTTGCTCCACGTCATCATTTCAGTTATAAACTTCCTATTCATTAAAACAGATTAATCTCTCTTACTTAAAGACTTATCCCTTCAATTAAAAACGAAACTAATCATTCTATTAAATAATAATCATTTTTTTGGTAAGACAGGATACTTCAACATAATGTGTTTATTTTATTCAGGGGACACATTAAACCGAACCAAATAAAGGCAAAAGGATTATACCTACAAATATGGAAGAAATGGTTGCAACATTATTGCCAAGAAAATAATACTGTATGTATAATAATAACAGACACACTAAACTAGTATAATATGCATGTGCGTTAATAGCATTTTATGATTAAATTCACCTATGCGTAAAATGTAAGAAATTCATCTTTTAAACAACAACAACAACAACAACAACCAGATCACCACCACCACCAACAACAACAACAACACGTTTTCATTTTAACGGTATTTAATTATGATGGCAGTTCATGCATATTTGCCTGATGTATTAAACAATCACATCACAAATGTACTAGTAAAATAATTATATATTTAATATATACAACTACATCGTAGATATAGACTATGCTCATCTTTGAATAAATTTTTTTTTTCGCGAAAATATATTTTAATCTAGCAATTGTTTTACTGGATATGTTAACATTTGAATAAGAGACTGCAAAATAAATATGTTGGGAATGCGCATTCCCTATAACTGGTTATTTAAAGTAAAGTCCTTTTTTTAGTAAGTTAGTTGTACATAAATGACACTTTGTATTTGTATTCTGTATACCTATAGAGTGTAGAAATCAACACTTGAAGTATCTTGTCCATGTACGTAAAATATGTTTATTTTACATTTAAGAAAGACCGTATGGCAATTACCAGAAATTTCAAATATCAAATAAGGCAAAATATAAATATATCTATAAGACAGTTTTGAAAGTAAGATCTTAACGAATACTGGATGTCAGTAATTTGAATATCAGGAGTTTAATATTACAAATTATTTGACACGAATCCTTCCTGTTATCAAAACTATATTGCATGCGATGCTTACACGTTTTTCTTTATTTAAGAAACAAATCTGCGATCCAAACGCATATTATAGGACTATAGATGGGACTTGTAACAATCTAGAGGAACCGACCTGGGGAGCTGTAATGTGCCCTCAGTCAAGGGAAATACCGCCTATGTATTCTGATGGTTTGCTGAGATTTTTATCTATCTTTCTTAACAGAAATTTACATATTATTAAACTCGTGAACTCGTGTGTGTGTTTAATTATAATTCAATCAAACAATAATCGTTTTACACGGTCAGAGAACATTTGGACTTTAGAATTAGAAAACAATATTAAAATCAGTATGAAACATTAATGTAAAGAAGTGTTCAATCCATAATTTTATCATATACTTGAAATTCAAGATCTAATAATATTAAAAACCGAATCAAAATATCTTTTTTTATAAACGAGATGAACTGGCAAAACGATAATTTATAATTTATATTACTTTTAATGTATCAGGATCTAAAGAATGATTTGGTTTGGGGGCTAATATTCTGAAATATTGTATTTAGCGGTTAGTTAAATGTTTGGTTTTTGTAGGTATTGACGCCCCAAGACGTTTTGGAGTATCAGGCGAAGAGCTGCCAAGTGCACGTGTCATCAGTAACGAACTACATAAAGCAGACGGACAATCGCCAAGAAATGATAAACTGACCATGATGGTAATGCAGTGGGGTCAGTTCATCGACCATGACATTGTTTCAACACCAGTAATGAAAGGTATACTTAAAAAAGCCACAATATTCGAGAAGTGAATCATTTCAAAGTTTTAATTAATTAAACTAAGCATGTCATTTATAGACAGGTTTTGATAAAACAAAAATCAAACAGGGCGCCCTTGTACATGTACTTAGCAAGCGATAAATAAATAACTTATCACTGTGAACGTGTATTTTGGTTGCTTATATAGGCTTTTACGCAATAGGGATTGTACATTTTTTTGTTAAGAAATAGAAATTATATACATAAACTCTGATAATTCAAAATAACATTTAACGCCTGTCATTACTTACGATTGTCTTGTGTTCTATATTTTACACGTTGCTGCATATATTGTTTCATTATATCTAACATGTCATTATCCTAAAGTTTAAACAAGTATCATTTTTTTCAGGATGACGTGAACAATAATAAAAAAAGATAATAATCATTATAATGACTGTCCTTGCGGGCTTTATTGTCATTGTATTTCATTGAACAGCTTCATTTATTGCTTTAGCCGCTGATTAGTTGCATTCACCAAACCTATAAAATTATGCGAAAATAGATGACTCTGACAGTTTAAGTAAATTGTACTGGCACACGTATTGTTCCTTTACAAATCTTATATTGAAATACAGACCGATATTTAAAAAAATACATCCGATTTTAATTATCTAATTATCGTACAAATAGCATAACAGTGACATCCTAGTCAGTCACAAACATTGAACAGACAAGACATAAGTCTTTGTCTTAGTTCCATAACAACAGCACACTGATCAGCCAAACATATACATAAAGACCATCTATGACGTGTTCACGTCGTATTTATTAGATTGATAGCGTAGGCAAAAACTTAATTCTATTTGTAAACATATATAATTAGTAACATATTGTTAAACATTTTTAAAACAGGCGCAATGGGAGCTAATATTGAATGTTGTGGTGAAGGAAACGAAAATAGGTTAGTTCCCCTTAGTTTTACTTGTCCATGGTCCGTTATTCTTTAGAAATGCCATTATTTCAATTTCTAAAAAGACTTTATTTTTTGGTACCCTGTTATGAATTTCAAAAAATGCATATTGGCCAATGACCTGAACCATCTTTTGCTTAGGTTGCTTTTTTGGCAATTAGTACAGATGTATTGATTAAGTATTTTATATAGAAGTCAAAATACTACTTTATTTTCATTTTGATCCATTTATGACAAATACATTTACTTTTACTTTCAACTTCATATTTTCATGCATGTGATAAGCATCTAACTAATTCTAAACCCATTATTTAGACGTTTTATGCCCTTTCTAAGGAAGGAAAAATATTAGACTCTCAGGCATAATGTGCCTTTAATGTATTTTTAATATACATGTATATCTTGCAACGATTAATACAGGTTTATTGTAAAAAATGCATACATATGCAATTAATTTAACATTATTGAGTATATGATTGGTAATGTAATTTATGCCAAAATATGATGGTGTCATTTTAAATAATGCTTCCAAGGGCGAAGACGTTTAGAACGAACATTTGACGTTCATTATATATTTTAACTGTAATAGCAGGAAATGAACGCTATTTTACATACATAGCATCAAACATGAACTATCGCAGTATTTCCATGTATTTAAAACAGGACAGAGTGCTTTTCCATCCGTATACCGGCTGACGATCCATTCTTTAGTAGGACTTGCATGGGTTTGGTGCGATCAGCTCCAGCGCCAGAACATAATTGTGAACCTGGTATGTAATATTGAAAAAAAAACAACAATGATGCTTATATCTTCAAGACATTTAGCACAAATTTAAAAATGCATGATTTGACATTGCTCCAAAAGATTTGAACTCCTATGTGAAATATTTAGCTGAAAATAAATGAATTTTTCTTGAAACAGAGAGTAACGATACATTATAATATTTATCATAGGAGTAAATAGATAATGTTGGATTTCATTTGAGACGGGTTGGGGAAGAAAATGACTCATGCAGACTAGGGCAAATAGGGAAATTTAATAATTGTATTTAAAGTTACTTTTCAACGATTAACATAATATGTGTTATACTTACGCTTAGGCAATATAAATTATAAGACTATAATAGTTTTTCCATATACAAGTGTTTTACCCCACTTATTGGTATGATAACTTATAGTATTAAGAAAGATTTGAATCATTGTTTCGGCGCCCTAAACCTGGTTATCAAGTTACATAGCATCAGGGACTCCACTTATGTTTATAGACATGATGAGGCTGGTGATAATTTTGCAAGATTAATATTCCATTTAATATAGTTCTAGACTAAGAAATTGTGTCTAAAGTTTCAAATCATAAGCTCGCTCCGTAATTTCAAGTCAGAATAATTATTATAATTATGAAAACTGGCCCAAAATTGAAAAACTTTTCACTTAAATCGGGCTAAGAATAGCACAAAAATACTACATGTATTTTCAATTTATTTCTTTGTATATTTCCTAATTGTCTTTGCATATGTTTTAAATGTCCCAGTTGATCTATTTGAGAATTTCAAATTTAATATCTTTAGACTTTTAGAGACCTCAGTCCAGTTCCTTTAAACGGTACATAAAAAAAAATTAGATAATGAGCCTTCTTCTATGTTTTTATTCCATATTGACAGAGGCAAGAGTAAACAGCTTAATGAAATATAATTCTCCACAATAAAATTCTTGTTCTGCCGCTTTTATTTACTTTTTCCTTTTTAAGGATCACGGGAACAAATGAACCAAGTGACGTCATATATAGATGCATCGGCGATTTATGGTTCAACTGAAAACCAAACAATTTCATTGCGAGCATTCAAAGGAGGTAAGCATGTACTTTAAACTTAGAAGTTTATTACTAGAAGTTATAAATAGTGAAAGAAAATAAGAACAACAACAATCCTAAATAATAATAGAAATAATAATAATAATAATAATAAAAATAAAATAAAAAATAATAATAATAATAATAATAATAATAATAATATAATATGATAATAATGATGATGATGATGATAATAATAATAATAATAATAATAATAATAATAATAATAATAATAATAATAATAATAATAATAATTATAATAATGATAATGATAATGATATAATAATGATGATAAATATGATGATGATGATGATAATGATAATAATGATAATAATGATAATGTTAATGATAATAATAATAATAATAATAATAATAATAATAATAATAATAATAATAATAATAATAATAATAATAATAATAATAATATAATAATAATAATAATAATAATAATGATAATGATAATAATAATAATAATAATAATAATAATAATAATAATAATAATAATAATAATAACAACAAAAACAGTGACCGTAACAAAAGAAATACTCCTTGCTCACGTCTGGCAATTTGCCCATGTCCAGAGTTTGTTCTAGTACATGTACTAAATTATATTAAGTTCGGTAAATAACTATCCAGTATATATAAGGAGAGCCCGGGGCTCTACTTGAGCGGATGCTCATACATTTAAGGATGAAAAGCTTTAACCGGCGAAATGTACTACAAATTATACAAATAAATAGTGACATGTAGGTATAAATAGATAATGTTGTTTGTGCAAAACTTTCTCCGCTTCTTGAAATACAGTATAGTCTGATTTTGGTTTATACAGAATTTATTTTAGTTCGATTGTGTAGGAGGCTATAAGCTTATAGACACACTTTCGAATCCGTTCCTTGAACCAACCAACCAATACTGAGCAATAGGTGTAAAGTTTCTAGCTCAAGAAAACAACGACTTGCCCCTGACGGGGTTTGAACCCATGCGGCTAGCGATCATTAGATTACTAGTCCGACGCGTTAACCACTCGGCCATGCCGCCACTGAGTCTGATTTTATTGACCTCTCAATTATGAATACATTATAGCACCCATATAAATATTCGATCCCACTTCGGTTCAGTCCGTGTAGTTTACGAGAAATAATATGGTGTACATGTATCACTAAGGTTTAGAATGTAACACCCCGCATAAAATAAAGTTGCAGTTACATCGCAAGAGCACAATTGGTTAAGTGACTGCCTGATATGTGAGAGGTCTGTGGTTCGATCCCTATTGTTGCCATTGTTTTAGACCTACTCTTTCTTTATTTTTGCAGCATACTAATATGGAAATTGCCGAGTGTACACGGATATAATGCAGCAAAGAAAAAACTGTTTTGTCTCTATTTGTATTGTGTTTAACGGCATTGAAATGACATCTATTGATTTTAATCCGAATAAATTGATAAGCCATGTATTTGAATAGAGTAAAGACTTTATACTAAAATAAGAGCCGAACATATTTAAACAAAACGAACAACATAAAAAACAATAATTTATTATTATAAATAAGAAAAAAATGGACCTACGCAGTCTACATCAGGGCACTAACATTATAAAACCCGTAGTTTACTCTATTGTGCTATAAAACTCTGTAAAATTACATTGTTCTTGACAAACACAAACTAAATTAAATCATATATTACAACGAACATCTCACCGAACTTAACGAAAAACTATCGAAGATTAATATATTGTGTACATTGACCGTATAATCAGTTAGCATTTGACAGGTTAATAAACTCAAACAATAATGCTACACAAAATTTCTTCCGTACAAAAAATTAAAATTAAAAGAAAGTTTTCATAAAAATTAATGTAATTTCTTTGTTTGTGTTGAAATAGATAGTCTTTAAGATAATATTCGAAAGTATTTTTTCACACAGATACCAAAAACTGTCGTTTTTAATCTTTTTTATATTTGAACTGCGTTTATCGAAATATCTGAATACAATTACTGTAGTCTAGTGTTAAAATATTATTTGTTTAAATCATTCCACCACTGTCGCTCCGCTACCCTTCGCTAGCTCTTCAAAGCGAAGAGTTACGGATTTGATTTTAATGAGATTGCGTTTAAACATAAACAATTATCAAACAAATCATACGAGATAAAATTGTTAGTATTGGTTCAATGATTGTCAATGAATTCCTGTGTTGTTATGATTGCTAGCGTAATTGATACAACATAAATCAAGTTTTGATAATGGTATCGTCCAACAATATTGACCTGGCACTTCATTTAACTTTCGTACAAGTCATTGGATAATCAGTGGTATCTAACGAATATATCTTTAAACTTCACATGTCAGCGAGGTGTGGTGTATTTATTGGTATAGATAACGGACTAGTGATCCATACCTAACCAACACCAAGTCATCAAAATACGAGTTTTTTTAATTTTATTTTGGAATTTATTTTACAAGAATTAATTTGAACTCGTTTTACTACATCTGGTTGAAGAATACCTTTAATTTGTGGGTTTTTTTGTACAGTTAGATGTTTTATTTCATTAAAAATCTTTAATAAAAAGTACAGCGCGTTAATAATACACATTAGAAATACTACACAGATTAAATACACACACAAAAATCAAAACAGTTTGCTCTATATTTCAAAGAGATTGCAATTTTAACGTTACAAAAAGTAAATAAATAAAAAAAAATAGATAAAAAATGAAAGTGGCTGAACCAGGATTCGAACCTACCTGTTTACGTCTTTATTCTTGATGCGCAATACATTAAGTTTACAGACAACGCTGATGGGGATTCTTAACAAACTGGTTATATACATTCATACCGATTTACATTTTAGTAGATGGTACGTTTACGGAATTTAACGGCTGTAGGATCAAATGAAAGAGTGTCAGGAATGGTTTATCGTAACTAAACCGAACACCCCCCCTCCCCCTGTTTTATTCACTTTGTGAGAGATATGTCTGCAAATTTAGAACATTTTTGCAAGTAAACATAGATTTTAAGTACCGTAAATGGTATCAGGTACTCACATAATGACATTTTTTTCACTCGGTAACATTTTAGCTGTATAAATACGGTCTAAATTTTCAGGACGAGCTGTGTTATAATCTTGTAAATTTTACTTTATCATGCCCCCGAAGGATGGCATATTAACATCGAACCGCCAGTCTGTCTGTCTGTCTGTCTGTCACTCAGTCTGACAGTCTGTCCGTCCGGCTTTATACATCTAGACAGTGGTGGTCTTTTCCGCTCTGAAACTTCAGTATGCATAAAAGGATTTTAATTGTTCTTCATATATGAAATAACCATAGATGTATAGTGTGTCGCGAACAAAATTCGGGTTCCTACGACTAAGGTAAAGGTCACTGTGGAGGTTGAAACTTTGTCATTTTTTATGTTATATAAATATAGAAGGTGGTGGTCGTGTCCGCTCTGAAACTTCAGTATGCATGAAAGGATTTTAATTTTTCTTCATATATGAAATAACCATAGATGTATAGTGTGTCGCGAACAAGACTCGGGGGTTCCAACGACTAAGGTCAATGTAACTGGGGGGTTCAAACTCTGTCATTTTTTTATGTTTTTAAAATATAGAAGGTGTTGGTTGTGTCCGCTCTGAAACTTCGGTATTCATGAAAGGATTTTAATTTTTCTTTCACATATGAAATAACCATAGATGTATGGAGTGTCGCGAACAAGACTCTGGTTCCTACGACTAAGGCCAAGGTCACTGTGGGGTTGAAACTTTGTCATTTTTATGTTATATAAATATAGAAGGTGGTGGTCGTGTCCGCTCTGAAACTTCAGTATGCATGGGAGGATTGTAATTTTTCTTTCACATATGAAATAACCATAGATGTATGGTGTGTCGCGAACAAACTTCGGGTTTCTACCACTAAGGTCAAGGTCACTGTGATGGTACAAACTTTGTCAATTTGGATGTTAATATACATATAGGCAGAGATGGTCGTGCCTGCTCTGAAACTAATATGCATGAAAGGATTATATTTTTTTATTTCACATATGAAATTATCATAAATGTATGATGTGTTGCCCTTAAGACCCGTGTTCCTTCGCCTTAGTTCAAGGTCACTGCTGGGGTTTAAACTTTTTAATATTTATGTTATATACATATAAATGGTGGTTGTTGTGTCCGCTCTGTCACTTCCATATACATGAAAGTTTAAATTTCTATTTAAAAATATAATGTCACCATAGGTGGACTATGTGTTGTGAACAAGACCCACGTTTCTTTGTCTAGCTTAAAGATCACTGCTGGGGTTCGAACTTTGTCAATTTTTACCACACGCTTAACATGTAATAGGTGTTTATAACTAGAATCCTTCGGGGGCATTTGTCACGTTCTGTGACAGCTCTTGTTTTTGATTATAACAACTATTGCGCATATGATATCAAATTAAACGTAATATAATAATGCATATTCTTATTTCGGTTTTCTTATTTATTTCCCTGTACACCTGAATATTTTTATCAAACTATTGTTATCATTATTTACATCAACGTGTCAAACATAAATTGTTACTTAGATTTAATTTAATTTACAGTTGCTTTAAGGTTAATATAAAAGCACGGGTAATGATAAAGTTGATAATTTTAACAATATCAAGGAATATAAGAGTCCTTAGGAAATAAGTATATGCATCAGATCTTTTGTAACAGACGCAAAACAAACAAGATGGCGACAATGATAAGATGGGTTCTGCACATTGCCCAGTTGGGGTGAACATTTGAGTCAAGTTCGAAGAAAATCCATCCATTAGTATAGAATTTATAGAGCTGTCACGACATACTGTCTAGTATTGATTGTATGTAAATTTAAAGACTTAAAAAGGGGCATTACTTTGTCAAAATGCAATACAGAGTTATGAAACTTGACCTGCATATCTTACTTGCGACACTTTGTATATATTTGATGTTTCAAATGATTATCTGTTCTAGTTTTAGAAATATTCAAGTACATGTTAAAATTTCAGAACATTTTCTAAGACAATTTTTGACCTTCAAGTCTGACCTTGACCTTAGGCCGGCACAAACGTAACATAGATTCTGCTCATAACATGGTTGAGGTGAACATTTGAGTAAAGTTTGAAGAAAATTCTTCCATTAGTATAGGATTTATAGAGCGGACACAACATATTGTCTAAAATTTGACTGTATGTAAATTTGAAGACTTAAAAAGGAGCATGACTTTGTCAAAATGCAATACCGGGTTATGAAACTTGACCTGCATATCTTAATTGTGACACTTCATATATATTTTAAGTTTAAAGCAAATACCTTTTCTAGTTTCAGAATTATTTAAATACCTGTTTAAATATAAGAATATTTTCTAAGTCAATGTTTGACCTTCAAGTGTGACCTTAAGCCGGCAAAAGGGTAACATTGGTTCTGCACATAACCTTGTGAAGGTGAACATTTGAGCCAAGATATTGCGACCTGGACCTGGACCTTGAGCTGACACATGGGCAACATTGTTGAGGTGAACATTTGAGCCAAGTTTGAAGAAAATCCTTCAATTGGTATATGATATATAGAAGCGGACACAATAATGGAGACGGACGGATGGACCGACGGACCGACCGACTGACCGACCGACCGACGCGACAAAGCGAATCCATTATAGCCCCCTCCCACATTTTGTGGTGGGGTTATAATAATAGACATTAAATATGTTTATATTTTAGTCGTGCTGTTAGTGAATAATGAAAATTAATATGTACTTGCTAAAATTTAGTACTATATGATCCAGACTTACCCGGAATTTGTTTATAATTCTGATAAATTTCATGTTTTCTTCATTTATTTCATACTTGAAGTTCATGATGTTTCATCTATATAATTTCAAAATAGTATTGATTTAATGGTATGTGTAACAGTTGAGAAAAATGTGCAGGTCTCAGGCCGCCTAACATAACCAATAGAAAGGCCACTGATGAGCAGCTTAAAGAACGTGATCTGCGTTGAAATTTGAAATCTATAGTGATAAAGTAATGGATTTTGTCACTAAGTTTATTCCGGGTATTTCTGGATCACCCTCATGTATTTAAATCTGAATAGGATTACTGAAGTTTTACGAAGATAATGAAAAGCGAAGTGAACAACTACCACCAGCTCCTAGTGATAAGTGTACTATCGAGGCTCCAGAGGATCACTGTACTATGGCAGGTAATGTGATTCGATATATACGTAAATGACTATCCATGTATATAGGAGAATGAATCTTAGTTTTCTGGAAATGAAAGCCTATAGAGGGTATGAGATGAAAAATATACACTATATCTACGAGATTAATCCTGATTTGATCATTTTCATAGTAATAGCAAAACTAACTGTCTTATATTTGTCGATTCTTTTCATAAAACAATTTGTTCTTTAAATCGGTTAATTTTTAAGCTTACGCTTAAACTTGGTATTTTAAAACGTAAAATACATACACTCTTCATGCAAAACTTAAAGAAACATTTCTATAGTTCACTGGGTGAACATGAATGATTGTGATGATATCGTTATAGAATAATGCAAAAAAATCCGGAATGTCTCTCACAAATATAAATAAATTTATTTTAAAGATGAAAGTAAGTTGTTGAGTAAGAAAACATGACTTATGTAATGAACGATAGATTCAATATTGAGTTGATAATAAAAGCTAATATCACAATATAATGTTGATGCGCTAAAACTGTCCGTGTTGATTATGAAAGAAATTAGTAGCCATTTTTGTTAATCTTTGTCTGTATCAACAAAAATATTTATATTGTTATATATTGAAACTTTACTTAATATAAATCGTATTCAAACAAAAACAAATGCGGACAATTATCTATATAATATTCTCCTAGCACCAAAAGTTCACATGTGTTTGATTTTATTACATTTTAAGTTAACGTATGGCATTTCGAGAACGTAATCCATTGCATCTGTGCGGTTTCTGTAATCGTGCTGTTGAACTTAGGCATTGCAATGTCATGTTCTCGCTCGACTCTTATCAACGAACAGGGCAATACAATTGAAGACATTTGGTTATTCTGCTCTTTTTCCGGCATTTTAACAGATGTTCTTATCAAGTTAACTTAATATCATAGTCGTTTATTATATTATAAATATATTCGCGTATGATGTAAAGAGTGAATCTTTATATATATTTGCCGTTTTGTATTTTCATGGCTGTTTCTTGTAGGAGATAAACGTGTGAACGTAGTACCAAGTCTTGGCTGGAGTCACACATGCTTTATGAGAGAACATAACCGAATTGCACAAGAACTTGGTCGTATAAACCCTGACTGGGATGACGAGACGATATTCCAACAAACCAGGCGCATAATGGCGGCAATAATACAGGTATATTTTATATTTCTACTGATACATATATCAGATGTAGGTAAGGTCATTTCTGATCATATTGTGCGGATACATTGAATTTTTTTCTTAGTTTCTCATGAAAATGATTCATCATATTCAATATTATCATCATAAACATCGTTGTCCTAACTATAATTTTTATTGCGTTTAGATAATAAACTACAAAGAATACCTTCCTGCAATATTAAACAAAGATACCATGGACAAGTATAAGCTTAATCTGTTTGAAACGACGGACCATTCTGATCTTTACAGAGCAGATGTTAATCCGTCAATCATTAACGCTTTTGCTGCAGCAGCGTTTAGGTGAGTATATAAATCATAAAATCTGACGTTTTAGTTGAATAATAGGACAAAACAAATATCTCGAAGTAGATAGCGTTTAGCAATAACTTCACATACATGCCATTCGCATTATCATTTACAAACATGGTTGATTCATTTCAATTAGTCTACATTGTTTTAATAGTTCTAATAACGTAGATAAAAACATTATTATACCGATTGAAAATAGGCTAACTCCTTTCAGAAAGTAAATGAATGAAATATTTGTAACAGGTTCGGACACTCACAAATAGCAGACTATCAGGCTTTAATGAGCAAGCAATATCAATTTACCAAGAAGAAACCGATAGAAACAACATATCATCGGCCACACATGATTCAGGTTGACGGTGCTGCAGGGCTTGATGGGATCGCTAGATGGCTCGTAGATGATCCAACACCTCTTGCTGACGGGTATTTTTTTATCATTTTATCTTTCTTCTGCTGATCAAAACCGAGAACGGTGACCCCAGTTATTTTTTCGCTTAAAATGTTTCTGTTATCATATTCAGTCTAACAACATGCCAAGTTTAAAGAAATTCTATTGAACAGTTTTAATTTTGCCTATATGTCTATATGAAAACTCCCGAAAACGTCTTTAATGTTAGAAGATATACATATATATGTCAATATATTGCAATGGTATTACATGAAGCGATATTTCCTGACATAATGTTCCAGTCGGATTCCTTTTCTTAAGGCTCACAGTGTTTGAACTACAGTAAAATCTGAATGAGCAGTTACATCTGAATCGCATACAATCTGTCAATAACAGTCAGCTCAAGTCCGCCCGTACATTTTCCTTCTTTAATTACCTTGTTTATAAACACTATATATGATAGAAGCCGATAAATTTTCTCCATATCTTCCTGCCAATGAGCGCGCAAACATACTTCTAAAATATGTTTGCGTCAAATCATAATCAGACTATCATTTTGAAGATTTCGTCGAGTGTTGATGAATTGACATGCTGCTGGCCTGAAATATAAGATTGTGTGTTATATATCATAATAGCATACATTAAAGTGTGGTTTTCATGTTAACAAGAGCTTCCTTAAAAATATACATGTATATAAAGTAGAATAACAACAAAGTTTGAAATCTAAATGAAAGTTAAAACAAACTTAGCACAAAAATGAATTCTATGCATCGTAAATTGAAACCTTTGTATCATTGTTACAGATTGATTAAGCTTAAAGACTTCAAATTATAAAACGGAATAACAATTATTCATGTATTAACCCAAAATTAAGTAGTGTAATTAACATTAAAAGTAATATTCATACAGATACAAAAACAAAACAAACAAAGAAATAATAATAATTTTGTTTTCATTTATATTTTTTTGATGCCCAAGAGGTAGCTCCGTTTATTTCCCCCGTAATAGGTAAAATAGGGTCGGGGATCCATCCACTATTTTCACCTTACATTTTATTGCAATGTTTTGAAAAAACATAAGGGCATTTATATCATACATAATTTTATAATATATACAATACATAGAAGATAAAGGTTCTCTTGGGATTCAGAGTATTTCATTTCCACAAAAACTGGATATAGTATAATATAATCAAACTGTTATATATAAGTATTTAATTTAAAAAAAATGTACTACCTATTTGCTATCATATCAACTAATGAGTACATAGAATTTTTAACTTTTATATAACTAACTATTGAAGATGATAGCTTTAAACTTGAGACGAGGCCTTGTATTGATGGTATTGTCTCCATCCTGTTGCACAAGAATATGTATCTTTTTAATTCTAGACAAAAAATATCAAATTGACATTGGTCTTTTTGATACCCTAAAATGAATGTCTTACAATCAACCCTTCAATCAACATTATGTTTTTTTAACAGTTGTTGCACATCTAAAATTAAAGTTTTTATAACAGAACAATTCTAGAATAAAGGAGATAATGTCTCTTTTTCTTCTTTGCAAAAAGTGCATTAATCAGATTGTGTCAATTTAATTTTAAATATTTAATGCATGTACTATTAAACAATAATAATAATAATAATAATAATAATAATAATAATAATAATAATAATAATAATGATATATTAATAATAATAATAACAGTAAATTGAACGCTTTAAAGAAGCATTTTAAACGTTTTGATTAAGTACTTAAATATAGTAAAAAAGATTTCTAGAAATACACAGCACAGTCACATTTTCATTGGTGCTTGTTTATTTTATTCACACAGCATTTTTGGAGACGGGGTAAGAAATCTTTTATTCAAGGACAAAAAAGGAAAAAGTCTAGACCTGCCGGCACTTAATATACAACGTGGTCGAGATCATGGATTACCAGGATACAATCAGTGGAGAATACATTGTAACCTTGGTAAGATATGTTATATTTCTTTGCACAAGAATCACAATATATTTCTTATGTGACAAAATGATCTGTTGTAATTTTACTGACCAATTCTATGGCCCAATACTACACGTTTGTAATTTCGCTTTTCATTTAAATTTATGCCGTTTACATAAATTATATCAACGAGTGCTGTTAAATTTTAAAGTTTTTTGAACGGAACGCTGGCTATGTCGTAAATACGTAATACAGATTATTTGCAAAATGACACTCTCTTAGAAATTCGGGATATATCATGCAATTGTTTATACAGGAGCATATAACTTGTCAGACTTTTATTCACTAATGATATTAACTCCATTCAGTTTTTGTTATATTTGTAAATAGTATGTTATAATGACGATACTGTTTTATTGCAGTTAAAGCTGATATGACAAATGATGGATCGTTTATATTACCTGATCATAACGAGAAACAAAAAATCAAGATACAGAATGTCTATAGGTAAATATATGACATCACACAGCAAGTTTAGTATATTCTCCTTTGTACATTTAAGCCAAGCCACCCATAGGTACATTGAAAGCTACTATATCATTTCTCCAACAAATAAAAAAATGGTATAAGAAAAAGCACTATGTCACATCAGAGACAGATCATTAAATATCTAAAAATAATTGTTAAACCTGCGACCAGATTGTGCAGTTATCGCAGCTGCATGAGTACCATTTGTTTCCATTGCAATTTAATCAGTATAGTTCTTATATAGGATAAAACGTTCAAATCTCGAACACCTTACCAGTGCCTTTGTATTATGAAACAAATCAAAATTTGATCTCTAATTACAATTATGCTAGCGTTAAATGTCTGATGTAAAATTGCTTGAACTCCACTTGAACACCATAATATATCAAAATGCAGAAGCTATTTTTTTAATAAAAACCCATTCCTCATAAAGTGTCGATACTTTTATGTCAATACTAAACAAGTATATTTCACGTGTCTGAAAAATGCTGCCGCATTTGTTCTTTTACAGTCACGTCGATGACATAGATTTGTTCGCCGGCGCAATGACAGAAACTTTACTGCCTGACAGCTCCGTAGGACCAACATTTGCTTGTTTGTTAGGGAAACAATTTAAAAAGTTGAGAATAGGTGACCGTTATTGGCACGAGACAAACAATCCAATCATAAGGTTTACCAATGGTACGTTTTCCAACAAGTTAACTTTGTACACTTCATAAGACTTGTTAATTATAGGTTTATTTCCTGTCACAAAATTTGCTTTCATTATAATGGATATGTTAAAGGAAGAAAAATACAAATATGTATATTATGATCTTAGTTATTTGGATGCTCATTTTATGACTAAATGTTATAAAAAGCAAGAACTTTTTATAGATATCCAATGAATTGAGTATTTGTATGTCAGTCTCAATTTTAGATATGGTTTATACATTTATTATTCAGATCAGCTCACTGAGCTTCGTAAGGTATCATTTGCCCGAGTACTTTGTGATAACTTTGACTTTAGCCAAATCCAACCTGATGTGTTCCATGTGCCCGGAACGTGAGTGCAGCTGTATTTATTGAATCTTTAATTTTCCATCTAGACATCTTCTTTTACCTAATTTATTTATGCTTGAAACCGTAAAGCAACGTACTTATCTCCCGATAGTAAATGAAGAAGAAAAGATTCAAGTGAACTAGACTAGTTGTAGTTAATGCTATAAATAACGACAAATATCAAATTGTTTTTGAACTAAGAATGTCATCATATCAAAGCTTGGCTTGACCTACCCTTAACCCTAAAAAAAGATTTTTAACCTCAGTGAAGCTCTATTAAATGAGTATTGTATTGATATAGCATATCGTTCATATTTTTGTGTTTTCTTTTAGAGAAAATGAAAGAGTGGACTGTGGTCAGATTCCAGGGATGAACTTAGGAAAATGGGCCTCGTCCCAGTTTCTTTCCGATGGCCGGCCAAATTTTACAGTTTCCTCAAGGAAAAAGCGTAATCAGCAGTGGGTGCGTGAAGAACGGAGAAAGCGTGAAGATAGACGTGATCGAGATTAATTGATGTTATGTTAGCAAACTAATAAAACGTGAAAGTAACGATTACTGTATTTAATTTGTGTTGTTTTTTTCCATTAAAATCCATATTTTCAAATTCTTTACAAATGTCAAATATGTAGTGTATTTGGAACGAGTTAGATGTTTAACACCTGAAGGAAATAGCACTGAATGTGCAGTAAATGAGTCGTTTAGGTGGCACAAATCAAGCTAAGAAGTATTTTGACTTCCATACAAAATTCTAATTCACTATAATTATAGCAAATGCTAACAGAACAACTGAAGCAAAAGGTAGTTCATATATATGGCAAATGAGTAGAATTTTGTAACAAGATACCAAACTAAATGTTTAATTGAACGCATGACTGAGACATAACTGACACTTAAGAAACAAAACAACGACTAACACCAGCCTCAATATTATCAAAAGCTTAGTCATATAAAAAGATATTACAAAACAAAACAAGAGCTTTTACCCAAGGTTGAAATGTCAGAAATAAACATAAACAAGGTAGTGTGAGTGACAGATATATCCCATTCCGAAACGGACGTGAAAATAATAATGTTACCCTGGACTGACCTTGTCTTTGAAGGTTAAATTCCTGTTTGAAAATCATCAACATTCGCTTGAATTTGTTTCATTGATGATCTGCCTTGTTCGTCTTTTCATAGTAAAAACAGTATTCCCCCTAGATCATTGCAAACTGTTTGCAAAGTGACAAAATGAAAGAAACGAACATAAACATTTCAAATTGTTTAATTTGTTGTAAGCGACTTTGGATGCCGGCTGACCTCAAAGAACGGGCAAAGAATAGAAACTAATTGCGCCAAGTTATAAACGTTGCGACATCAAAATTACAATATATACACAAACTAATAGCATTAATACTATTATAAACCTAAACTTTGAGATACTAACAATCGTTCCTCCATATTGTCTTTGAAATAACCGTCTTTAGCGTTTTCACTGGACCAACGACCGTGTCTTTTAAACATTCGGTCTTTAATGCCGCGGTTAGCTGCGGCTGAAGCCCCGCCTGAGCGCAGGGAATGTAAACAGAACTTGGAAACATCTTTGGCATGTGGAGCTAAAGCTTTATGAAATAAATCTCTTAAAGTAGAATAAGAAATGTGTTTATCAACAAGTTTAGGTTTATGCCCTATTAAAGTTGCACTCAAACCACAGAAAATAAAAGAACTTGAATCAGTGGAAAAATTAGCCCATAAAAAATATTTTTCCAAATTTTCAACTGGACACAACTTTGTACCAGTTCTTGCTATAACAAGCCAAGCACCGTCACTATAACGGTCAGTTTTGCTTGATTCTATTAAAATATCCATATGAGTATTATGTAAAACAACGTCATTATAATGAAAATTTAACAGTTCCGAACTCCTTAAAAAACCGGAGAACGATAAAAGTAATGCACAAATAGTTCTCTGTGTAAAAACATTTCCTTCTTCGAACGAACTGTGATACATAGACTGTAATAATTCAACTGTAATTGGTTCTTTTTTATTAACAGGTTTAGCTAAAATACGTTTAGCTGCCTCTAATAATTATGTTAAGTACAATTTTAGAATTAGTTGGAGAACAAAGGTTATATATAAAAATCTGGAAACAAAGTGATCCCTCGGAAGCATTAATCACAACAAAATTACACGAGAATTGCAGACTCGGTTTGATTGAGTCTGTACATGAGGGATAATGAAAACGTGCAACATCCCTCACGCCCCCTAGCACCGGCTTGAGCGGTACTCAATTCTCAACACTTAATAGTGCTGGCATCAATGATCCCGAAGGACCAGAAAAATATAACAACACTGAAGTGAAGTACGGGGCAACTTTTTACAGCTGCCACACGGCACTTGACACCTGCTGTTGTGAAGTATAAAAATCTGGAAACAAAGTGATCCCTCGGAAGCATTAATCACAACAAAATTACAAGAGAATTGCAGACTCGGTTTGATTGAGTCTGTACATGAGGGATAATGAAAACGTGCAACATCCCTCACGCCCCCTAGCACCGGCTTGAGCGGTACTCAATTCTCAACACTCAATAGTGCTGGCATCAATGATCCCGAAGGACCAGAAAAATATAACAACACTGAAGTGAAGTACGGGGCAACTTTTTACAGCTGCCACACAGCACTTGACACCTGCTGTTGTGAAGTATAAAAATCTGGAAACAAAGTGATCCCTCGGAAGCATTAATCACAACAAAATTACAAGAGAATTGCAGACTCGGTTTGATTGAGTCTGTACATGAGGGATAATGAATACGTGCAACATCCCTCACGCCCCCTAGCACCGGCTTGAGCGGTACTCAATTCTCAACACTCAATAGTGCTGGCATCAATGATCCCGAAGGACCAGAAAAATATAACAACACTGAAGTGAAGTACGGGGCAACTTTTTACAGCTGCCACACAGCACTTGACACCTGCTGTTGTGAAGTATAAAAATCTGGAAACAAAGTGATCCCTCGGAAGCATTAATCACAACAAAATTACAAGAGAATTGCAGACTCGGTTTGATTGAGTCTGTACATGAGGGATAATGAATACGTGCAACATCCCTCACGCCCCCTAGCACCGGCTTGAGCGGTACTCAATTCTCAACACTTAATAGTGCTGGCATCAATGATCCCGAAGGACCAGAAAAATATAACAACACTGAAGTGAAGTACGGGGCAACTTTTTACAGCTGCCACACAGCACTTGACACCTGCTGTTGTGAAGTATAAAAATCTGGAAACAAAGTGATCCCTCGGAAGCATTAATCACAACAAAATTACACGAGAATTGCAGACTCGGTTTGATTGAGTCTGTACATGAGGGATAATGAAAACGTGCAACATCCCTCACGCCCCCTAGCACCGGCTTGAGCGGTACTCAATTCTCAACACTCAATAGTGCTGGCATCAATGATCCCGAAGGACCAGAAAAATATAACAACACTGAAGTGAAGTACGAAGTATGTCATGAAACCACTTAATGCTGTAAAATGCCGTTATTATAGGCCTACAAGAATTAGCAGTTTGTATCAATGACGTAAGATATAAAGCCACCGGAAAATCCCTTGCGGGCAAAATGTCCCCACTACCAAGACCGTTAGCTAAAGCCCAAACCCTCCATCTGTTGAAAGCATTTGTATAGTTTTTGCGCGTGCTGTCAGCTCTAGACTGGAGGAGTATATCCGGCAGTAGAGTCACTTTGTCCACCAGGATCTCCGGCAGGTTATCTATCTCGTCACGATGGCTCTGGAAAAATAAATGTATAATCATACTTTTAAATTACATGAAAACTTGATTGCGTGTAAAATTCGTAATATATAAGATTTAGAAAACATCTCCTGAAACTTATTCTTAAGTGACGCAAATTTACCATTCTTAAAATACCAAAACAATAATACGAGAAACGAAAGTGTCTGTCTATATGTATAAACGTCTTAATTACAAAAAATTATCAAAAAACATAACGAACCAAAATATTCTTAACATATGTATGTAACGATAAGATAAATACCAATAAAATGCTAAACTTTATAAAAATTAAAGTCGTGTATGTTAAGTCTTAAAGGAAACATTTACACAGCTAATTAATCTTAAAATTAATGGCTGTTTTATAACCCTCTTTAAAAAACTTTTTCTCATGGTTGCTAACCCCAAAATTAAAACCCCTATTTTCATAGTTGCTAAACCCTTTAAATTTAAGCTATTTCCCCTTTGGCTGGAAAGGGCCTCATTATGCTAAAACTCAGGGGCCCCCAAAGGCAAAATTTTTAAGCTATTTCTCTTTGGCTGCTTAGCCAAATTAAAACTTTTTCTTTTGGGGCTGCTAAGACCCTCTTTAAGCTAGTATCATGTCTTAAGCCTAAAATTAAATATTACCGTTAGCAATTTTTCTTTGGTTTTCTTTTGCCTCGTCAAAATATTCTTAGGGCCTTCCCTATGTTATAACAATATTCTATGGCTCCCTAAGCTTTTTTAAAAAATCTAAGGGTTTTTTTCCCAAAACTTTAATTTATGTCAAAAGGGGTTTTAGAATTAGTGTGATTTTGGGGTCCGGCGTGACGTTAGACGCTTGTTAACTCTAAAAAACAATTAACACTTTAGAAAACAATTTTTAGAGCAAGCATATCGAAAGATAAATCTTGATTGCCAAAAATACCCCTTCCGTTCGAACATTTTGTGTAAAATTGCTTTTCACGAGGTAACATAATAAAATCTACTACTTCTTTACAAAATCTACCATCGGGACATAAAATAGGCCAAAAAGCCGCTGAGTTTAGGAACAACAAGAATTCCTTGTGCTCTGTCTTGTTTCATTTTACGTAGGACCTTTATCACAATAGATATTGGCGGTACAAAAAGTCCAAATCTCCCTGACCATTCTTCTGAAAAAGAATCGACTCCTGAACAATTTTCGTTCCAAAAATGTGACCAAAATACTGGCAAATTAGCGTTACGATTAGAGGCGAACCAGTCTACATCTAATAGTCCCCACTTTGACTGTAAAGTATGTAAAACAGTGAAATTGATTCCCCAATCATCATAATCGATAATTTTTGATATGTAATCGCTTTTCTGATTCTGAGACCTCGGAATCCATTCTTCATCTGTAGAAATCGAATTTTGTAAACAATCTGTATATACTAACAGCAACTTGCTGTAAATCACGTACCATCGACCCTTTTGGTATTATTTTACTGACTGCTTGATTGTCTGTAAACCATTTAATACGGTTGCCTCTAAGCAAATGTACTATAGATTTTAAAACCCTGAAAACTGCGGTTAATTCTCTCCAAGTAGAGGAAAGTAGCATTTCCTCGGGAGTACCGTAAGTAACGCTTTTAATAGTTGTTACTTCGTAACCACCGTAAGCGTAACTGCTTGAGTCAGAATATACTATTTTAGAGTATGAGGGGTTAATATACATGTCCCTAGCGCTTAAACTAAGTATTTCGTTTCGCCAAAACTCTAATTGTTCTCTACTTTCATGAGAAACTCGGACATAATAATTCCAGTGAGGAGCAACTAATATATCCATACTAATATATTTAGTCATGATAAGGGAAATATTTCCGAATACGATAGACATTGATATGATTTGACCTACGAAACTAGCTAATAAACGTACACAAACACGACTGTGTTTCTTTATAGCACTTTCGATCATTTCAAGTGTGTTTAAACACTTTGAAATTCTCGCTTCCGGTACGGAAATTATACCAGATTCAGAATTTAAGCTTAAACCTAAAAAATCCATGATACGCGTAGGTTCCAAGATACATTTCTCTAATTTGGGAACAAAACCTGAAGAAATCAGATCTTGCTTTATCTCTGCAGCTACGGTGCTTATTTTATCATGGGTTTCGTCTGTAGCGAAACCATCATCAAGAAAACATAAAGTCTTTTTGCCCTCGCCCCGCCATTTTACAATTAAAGGGCGAAACACCTTACTGAAAACATATGCGCTCGTAGATAAGCCAAAAGGGAGAACTAAAAACTTATAAAAAGTTGAAGCGCCTTGTAAATTTGTCCAGGAAAACCCCAAAAATGTAGTATGTGGCGGGAAAATCTCAATAAAATGATAGGCGGAATGAATATCAAATTTTATCATCCATGAACCTTTTTTGAGAAATTCAAGAGCTATTTTGACATCGTCATATTTAAAATACTGTTTCCATAAATGCTTGTTAACTGCACGTAAATCTAGAATAAGCCTACGTTTGTCATTCGAACGAACAGAAACAGTCAAAGGATTTACAATAAATGGTATTTCTTCGCAAATTTCTATCAAGCCCCTGTCTAACAATTCTTGAATAGATTGAATAACAAAATCTTTGTTTTCTAAAGCAGACTTATTATTGGGCAAATGGCATGATTCGGGTTTAGAGAAAAAAGGAATTTTATAACCCTGCAAAATCGTATCAATAACAAAATTAATTGTTGTAATCGATTTCCAAAAATTTAAATTTTGTCTTAATCTACCCCTAACAATTATTTCTTTCTGACCAGACTCATATTCAAAATAATCCTCTGTTAAAAACTTAATTTTATCTGTCATTAAATTTTCAGAGTCATTACATAAATACTCATCTTCTAAATCAACTGTATCCGAAATGTTACTTCTTGATTGGCTTGAAGCTGGTTGCTGAACTGTCTGCGACAAGAGGGCATGAGCGCCGGAAGTGGTCGAAAGATCCACACATGAAACAGGAACCGTAGGCGGTAGATCGTTGTTGATATGGGCTGGAGCCTCGAAAAAAGCCAGTGCTTCGTGCTTGTGAGATCGGAAATGGTGCTGTTGATGCTGCTGTGCTTGGGAAGCGAAAAGTAGGAGGAATAGAAGGCGCAGTAACCGTAGCAGATGGTTGTCTGCGTGTCGTCTGAGAGCGTTTGGCTGACTTAGACTTTCGACGTTTAGCTGCTTGATTTTCAGCCCTTCGGAGCTTTGCTTCATCGTCGGAATCACTGGCGAGAGGGTTTGATGTATAACAATCAACAGTATCCCACCCGAATTCGGACTGGTCAGCGACTTGAATTAGTTTCTGTCTGCGAGAGACTAAATCTACTGATTCTTCCGGGATTTCGCTGCAGTACTCGTACTTTTTGTTTTTGAGAGCCCAGTCCAATTGATTTAAATGTTCTAGTATATCACGGTTAAATTCATGCTGAATTTTATTACCTTTTCTCTTCCAGTCAAAGTCCAAATCTGCTTTTAACTTTTTAACTTCCTTCCATACAGAAATATTATTACCCCGTACTTCTTCACGTAAAGAATTAACATCGTCGTTGTGCCTTTGTAACTGCTGTGTTATTTGCAATAACTGCTGTTGGATTAAATCTGAAGTACTGTTAGAATTTTCTTCACTCATTATCGTCGGCTGTCCTAGCACTGAATGACCACGTTGTACATTATACCCTAGAAACTCGTGCGCTACACAGCGCCACCTATTGCAAACAATTACAACGAAATAGGGGGAAATAATTATCTTCTAATTCACTGCGTTCAAACGCAGAAAATTATATATATTTCGGCTATCTTACATCGTTTTGATGCTAAGAAATTAACCACTCAGGCTCAGATAATGCTTCTAATTACATTTGAACTTATCTATATTAGTTTAGGTTTTCGCTTTCTTTTGTTGTACTACGAGTTTTGTACAAATTAAAACACATTTAAGCAAATGTCTCCTTTCGATACATGAAAATATATAGATATATTTGATATAAATGTATATCGAATACAGCCATTTGCTTATCTCGTATATATGTTAATCGAAAGATAAAAATATAAACTAGAAACTATTCCTACCTGAAAGCTTAGAACTTATATATTTATATAACATCTGTTTTTTGTGAAACGACTTTTGTTGATGATGATGATGATTATAACGGTGTTCTTTATAATTATGATAAAAATTATAATTATTATCGTTACAATGATGGCTGGTTAGTATATATCAGATACTTATATAAATTGTTGAATTTTGAATTTAATAATGCAATTTTAACTATATTTTACCGGTTGAAAGAGGGCAGGTTTGCGTGTAGCATGCCATTTCAAATACTAGCTGAACTCTACTTTTGCTATCCCTCCACTTAACTAAACAGTTACAAAAAATATCTTTGTAATTTAATAATCAATAAAAAAATGCAATTGACTGGAATTAGTGTTAGGGAATAATCGGTTGCTGTTATATCTTAGCATTGCTAGTTTAAATCATTATATCTAAAGAAATGTTCACTATAAAATAGAGAAAAACAGAATCCCTTAATGAAAAAAATCAAAAAATCTACAAAACAACAATTTTTCTTCAAATTTATCTAACAGGCCATATTTAAACATGAAAAAACGCGATTTAGGGTAATTTCAAGTATTTTCATCATTTTCTGTTAACCCATTACGTTATATACACGCCTTTTAACGTCTTTTTCACACACCCCCCCCATTTTTGTTGTCTCAAATGGTGAAAAAATGCCTTATTTAGGCCCCCAACACTTGTTTTTGTTTGAGAAATGTTGTTAAAAAAGTGACCTCGTTTTCGGCGCGGCCCCCAAACCAAAAGATACATCAGGGGGTTGCCAGAAGGGGGATGTGTCGCCAAGAAAATTTTGGACTTGTGAGAGGCTATAAATGGCCCCAGATTGATCTTAAGGTAACGTGTAACCAACGTTGAAAAGCATTTGACTCTATCTCAATCCATTGAGAAGTTGCAGCACTTTGAAATCAATTTTGATGGAAAAATCAACGTAAAATAGTGATTTTTGGCAATTTTGAGATGTCCCCTCGTTGCCATGGTAACAGAAAATTTAAGCCTGAGCATGTTGTTGCAAGGGCAATGGTCCAGTCAACATTTGTGCCAAGTTTGATAAGTGTTGAAGCAGTTTTTATAGTATTATAGCAATTTGAACTTGTAACGGGAGACTTTTCAATGAAAACAGCCATTTTTCACAAAATGCTCATGAAGTAATGGGTTAAGAAAGCCAAACACGACAGAATTGTAAAATGTTGCAGGCTCGGTTTGCTTGAGCCTGTTCAAGGACGGTGCTGGAAAGTGCCAGTTACCGTCCACGGCCCCTAGCACGGCTTAAGCAGAATTCAACATTTAAACGCAACATAGTGAAATTTTGAATTAAGACACATTTAGAACCTTCAATGTGACACAGTAGTGTCATTCCATGAAAATCGGCGTATGGTCCTCAAGTAAAAAATGCTTTTGTCCTAAACGAGAAAACAAAATGGGCGAAATATATAAAATGGAATGTTGAAAGGGGGTCTGATGTTATGAAGCATGCATATCACAGACAAGACGTCAAAAGACAAATTTAAAAAGCAGGCAACATATCCTAATAGTGATTATACAGTATTCATGTACGAAAACTGGAACCACCCAAATTGAAAAAGGTCAAATACAAGAAACTAAAAATACCATCTAAAATGTATACACATAGTGTAGTGCTGGACGATTCTTAAGTCGTTGCGACCTCTAGCAAATATTCATATCGAACTTGTATGTAATTATATGTAATCAGATTCAATTGTTTTGTTTTTTTAACCAATGTTGTATCGTGATCATGAAGTTTTATGATGCTAAAGTCACTGCTTTATAAGAGAAACATTTGGCCGTTTTAAGGATTATTTGCACATGTTACATTGTATCGAACGTGTTTGACGTACTTAGGGGATTATTTCGCTGATTCTGGCTTTCTAACTCTACGTAGATATACATAATTACATAAACACAAGCATACGCTCCAGGCATAGATACATAAACGTTAGGGACTTTACAGTAAACCTGTAGAAAGCAAAGGTAAATCTACTTTTATGTATTTCATCAAAACTTTCAAAAATTGAAATTTCGTGAAATTTTAACCATAAAAAAGTTTTACATTCATTATTGTTATATATTAATCATATTCTATATGTTATTGAAATTAGGTCTGTCCAATAAGTCATGGACAAAAGCGTGTAAATATAAAATATTAAACGGACCTTTAAAAAGTAAATTAACTGATGTTAAATACACCATTTCAAAACTCCAGCATGGTATCATTTAATTGGGATTACACAAAACAAATTTTGAGACTACATGGTTAAAGTGACATTATGCCCATCCAAGGGTATGATTGAGTGAACATACGAATGTCAAAACAAATTTTCATGTTGCCATATATCCTTTTAATATAAAAATTTATTTCACATAAACAATAACCAACGCACGGATCCAAAGGAATTTTTGGTAAATATCCAGTAACATTCAGTTCATAAAAAGAGTGGGACAGTCTTTTTATATTTTAGGCAGATTTAAATTTTATTCTAAACATTTTTCAATATGAACTGTGGGTCAATCACCATTGTAACAGTCAATCTTTTGAAATATATAGTCAGTTCAGCTGAACTTAACTATAAAATATGAGCATAATGCCACTTTAAGCAATGCAGCTTACGCTTCGTCATAATTACTTTTCTGATTTATTTGTCTCAATGTTGTTCTTTTTTCATAAAGGTCAAACTTCACAATTTTTATAGTACATGACTGTGTACTTAAAAGGAAGATTTGTAAACATGTACGTCTTGCGGTATCTTAGTATTTTTTTCCCCATAAAATGTCAGACATAGGTAAATATAACGTCATAACTCTGTTTTATAGAATTATGTTTAAGGCTTGTTATATGGCGATTCTTGGCGTGGGCCTCAAACGCACACTTCAAATCTGTATTAATGCTTTGATGTGTAGCGTATGAATATTTTTTTGAACTAATGTTTCTTATTCTACTTCAAGTTGATGGAGATACACTTGGGCAAAATTATTTTAGGCTTAGACGTTATATATTTTTGATTTACTGCAACTGTCATGACTTTGCTGGACAGCTCTCGTATGTTAATTCAAAATGGTACAAAGTCATATTGCTACCACACTGACATCCCCCCCCCCAAACAAAAAACAAGAAAAAAAAAACAAAAGCAGCAACAACAAAAACAACAACATGCAAAACATACATACTCAATATGAGAATGATACCTATAATGAAGCATCTTGTAGCTATGTTTTAGTGTTTGTTTTAAATTTCATTAAAATAGTCATTTAAACCAATTGTTTAAGTTTGCAGATGAACTGACATTTTCCGAGGTCATTAAAACAATAAAACAATGTTTCTTCTGACAGAAAAGTAACTAACATATATGTGTTCGTATTAATAAACAATAAAGACATATAAAGCGATATTACCCCACTATAATTTCATATAAAGCTGTCATAAAACATAAATAAGAATTGGAAGACCGAAACCCATGGTTACAAATATATTTAGATTGCTCACACTTAAAGTTATTACCCCAGAAAATGCAGTTTGGGAGTTTCATCAAAAATAAAATTTCACCACAGACTCGTATATTTATATAGAAGTAGATAATAAGTACATGACTGTCTGACGAAATGAAATCTTAGTAAAGTATTTGAAATGTTAATCCTGCTGTAATTTTAAACCTAAACCGTTTCAACGTTTATATTGTAAAAATTGACATGAATTATCAACACATCCGTTAACTTGTTGCAAATAGATCAGTTTGTTGCGGGAAGAATAATTGTGCGCTTGGTAAGTTTTGATATCCTGCAATCGATTCCTGCACGTATCATGTATATCAAAGTAAATTATATATGAAAAAAGAGACACATAAGAAGAACATATTTTGGAAATCCGATTTTAAACTGACATTTATTTAGTAAGGTTACCTGTACCAAGCTATCCTACTTGCTACATGTTAACGGATGCGATAATAGGGGTGTTTATATCGGTGTCAAGTGAACTACAAGTAAATGGTTTCCTGCGGTGAACATTTTAATGATATATTTTAACTATTTTCAACATTATTTGGGGGGGGGGGATATATAACCGTTTGCATCAGGGATAAAGTTGAATAAATTTAACGATCACTATGGAAGAAGGTCTTTGGAAACTGGTGACCGTTGAAGACCGGAGAAGGTCGAGCATAAAACAATTATTTCTTTTTAAGAAAATGATTAAATAGGCCTTCATTTTATGAATAATTCCGAGCAAAAAATAAATAAAGTAAACACACAAGTTTACGCAGAAAATATCTCTATTTATTATGGCTGATGCCACTACGAATATTTTAATTTTGTAGATTTTCAGTATAAACAATTTATTGTTTGTAAAGTTTTAGAAAGATATTAAAGAAACATTGATAATTTTCAAACATACTGTCCTAGGATGATAATTTGGTCTTAACGGTACATGGGAAAGTCCAAAAACGGGGTTATCTGGATTATTATCCGATATCGTAAAAGTAAACACATATACTTTACAGTACCGTTTATATATTACCGTTATGGCTCTGCCGGTAGATCGAAGTTATTGTAACTTTTAATATTTTGAACTCATAGGTTCGAACCCAATGTAGTGCCATTTTATTACCACAGTTTTTTCTTCTTGCTCTGTTTTTTATCATTATTATTTATTTATTTTTTCGTTTTCCGTTTTGATTTCTTCTTATAATATATATTTCATAGTATATATTTTTTTATTTCTATTCTATTTTCTTTTTGTATTTTTTGATCGCAGAGTAATAAAATATTCGATCTCATATTCATGTATGTATATGAATTTTTTTTTGAACCATTGACTGTTCTGAGGTAAAAACAATATGTCTTACCAGTAGTCGAACTTCTGCCTGTACGGGTAAAAGACATTACCGACACGGTTGCTCTACCTACTGCGCTAACACGTCATATGATTATGTAGTTTTATTTTCATTTTTATAGGTTGTGACATTGATCTGCCTAACCTATTTTTCGCATTGTTATTGGTCTTTGTTATGTAAACAAAGGTTCAAGTTATCATCCTAGGACAGTATCATTCAAGTTTTTTCCAACTTTAACGGTAAAATAACTATAGAAAATTAGAAATAAACACCGATAAACACTTTCAGAACTAGCAGACGACTGGGGCTATTCGTATCAGTAGAATTTCGAGTAAAGATAAAGGATTGCGTATCTCACTGTATAAATCGTATGTAAAATGGTCTGACATATGGTAGGTTTAACAGTTAATTAAAATACTTTGAAGTCCAAAGATGTGTTGAATTTTATACAGTGACGAAGCTAAGATCCAAAGCTTTCTATTGGTGTAATACATTTTAAAATCGGACATTTAATCACAACAAACTAGCGGTTTAAAAACAGCTTATTTTGTATTGTTTTAGCATAAGCGATATCGATTTTACTCGAAGATAAGGGAAGCAACTCGCATTTTTTCACTCGATATACCTCGGTTATTTACGTAGATCATATTGAAAGTGTTTACAGGTAAATCCGTAACGTACCGGCAAACGGTATTTAGCTAGGTTTTCGAAAAGGTCAATTAACCAATCATGTACGGTTTACAGATCACATGCTCCTCCATGTACCGAAAACAGGTCACGTGCTCCTCCATGCCTCAAAAGTTAAACGCGTACCAATACCCTGCGGTCTCCAGACCGCAGGGAATAACAACTGTTTGGTTACAGCTATCTCTCATGGAAACTGCAAATTTTACTTCTATGCATATTTAATAACTATTAACACATAGCTTTACGTTTATGTTTTAGACCCGTTTCGTGTTGGGGAGTAGCTTTACTACAATGTATACGGTCATCAAGGAAAACACTGAATCAAATAAGCTAGGAGACGTATACAGGAGCACTGAATGTTTACAATAGGCAGCGATGGAAAACGTTAACATACAAATAATTGCAATGTTTCTTTTTTAACTTTAGCTCTAATTAAAGTTCATCAGTTTGTTTCATTTATAATTATCTTTAATCTGGCAAATGTAAAGAAAATGAAGCGTTTCTTCTCAGCAGAATACTGACTTACATTAGTATATCAGAAAAATAATGAAACATTAATACTTAAGCACTTGCATCAAATATACTGTGAATCAAATATAAATCATCATGAATATAAAAATGATTTTTGAAATTGTGTCGTGCACAACATTGAAACCATACATCATTTTGTTTTAGATTTAATGTTTTTCTTTGTCTTGGTAATTGGTCAAACGATTAATTAATTCATGCCTGCCGTTGAATCATTTCACCAATGTTTAATCTGATAGAAGGATTCATTGTGCGCAATCTAAGATGTAAGTCAGAATTCTGCTAAGAAGAAACACTTTGAATTGCTTTTACATTTGCCAGATGAACATTAGAGCTAAAGTTAAAACAAAACGCTGCACTAGTTTAAATGTGCTCCCAGATACGACTCCCAGTCTGTTCTGTTTATTGTTTTCCTTCATATACATTGCAGTAATAATGCCAAGTTTAGTTTTGCCTGAAAAAATCATTTTCCTTTAAAATGCACATGTTAAGAAGATATACTTTGACATTAGTAAAAAAGAAAAGAATTGCATACTCTTTATGAGGCAATTAATCACCAAGATATTTGACAGACGTAGGTAATTTATTCGTTGTCCATGTAGAGAAATAGGTTGCATAGATAATCTCTAATTATCAACGGAAGCTTACAAATCATGTAAAGAATACGACAGATGGTGTTGAACCTTAATATGCTCTGAATTCGAATGATAAAAATACACCACATTGTTTCTATGTGTGCGGGTATTGGTACGTTTCTTGGACTCAGTACTCATGTCTGTCTGAGTGTCTATCTATAATGTTAACATGCATTTGCAAAATAGATCCAATTAGATTTTGCTATTCTTTTAAATATTGAACAGACGTTTTCACAATTCAAAACATATTGTCAATCAAAATTATAACAGGTTTGATGTTGAAGAGGAAGACCAACTACATTATTATTATTGTATGTAATGGTTGCAATTACATTTGTTGGATGAATGTCAAAATATGCATTTTTATCTAAGACAAAAGAATAACTTAAGTGTCTATACTAACCTATAAGAAAAAAAACATGCGCAATAGAAAACCCGATTTAAATTATAAAATAGTGTGATATTATTTGAAACTTTTCTGTGAAAAAAAAACTTTAAATGTACTTTGATTTTTTTTCTTGTATATTTTGTATAACAATGTATACAGAATGGCAACATATGTAATTCTTTTTATGAAAATGCCTCATGTGCATGTCTGTTCGGCACCATTAATATGTTTCGATTTTGCTATAAATGTTTTCTCTATTTGTGTCAAGAATGCATCTCAGGATGAACATCAAAATACTAATCCTGGTTTGCTTTGGGTACCTGTTTGTTGTTGCCAAATGTGACGATGAAAATAATGGAAACAGTGACAGTAATGAAAACAACGTAATAAGTGAAAAGAAAGATATAAACGACCAAGTGCAAATGGCATTGGAAATGGGTAAAATGGAAGTAAAGGCAGAATCAGCACTCAACAAATTGAAAATGAAAAAAGGTGGGCTACGGTTTATAACATGATAAGAAATCATTACTGTCATTGATCAGGATTGAGATTTTGCAAAGTTTTAATTAAATTCTCACCGCTAGTTGTTTTCTTCCTAAAGAATTACTAAAATGTCCAATAAGAAGCCTAAATATTAAATGCATCGGATGGTAGTTCCATGGCTAGTTTCCTATAATCTGCATTCAGCAGTTATACATTTACTGTTATTTATCTTTAACTCTGCATAGGCTTTGAGCCATTGTAAATATTTACAAAATATACCAAACTTTATATCACATACTAACCCTTTCATCCTTGAGGGTACAAATTGTGTTAGATATATTGCCGTGAATCAAATCTAAAAATGCAAATCCTTTTCTTTCGCAAGCACTGCTTATACGACGAACCATAGGTGAACGTCGCGTGGCCATGACTTACACTATAACCCCGTTCCCCCTCTACAACCCAAAACCCTTTAACATCATCCAAACATCATAAGTATTGACAAAAATAAATTTTATGAAAAGAAATTTTTATGACTCTAAAAAATATAAAGGTATTTTACTCGACTTTCATTTTGCTTTGAAATATCACTAGCATCTCAATTATCAGCGCATATATTCATCAATATTTCTATCCTGGTGTCAAATCTTAGATAAATAAATACTTTTAAGGAAACAACACTGACACCTTCGCTGATTATACGTAGCAAGTAATATTCAAGCCCAAACTGTCAACAAATGAAACTCAGAAGAGATCTGATTGCACTGTTTCGGTATAACTCTCACGAGTAAAACACACTAAATTCACAGTGAATGAATATTTCTTTGTATTGCGTATTTAAATATGATAAAATTAAATTATTAGTTATAATTCTTTAATCAAAGCATCATATGAAACTCTAACGCACCTTTTTTCCGATATTTCAAATTCTCAATCCAAAATGAAAGTAAAATGGCACAGCAGATTTGTTTCCCTTTTCCTTTTGTATGGAGTATTTTCATTGGTCAGAGGTTTTCATGTGACCAATGAAAATACTCCATTTGAAAACAATCTGCTGCGCCATTTTACATTCATTATGCTAGTGATATTTCTATGCAAAATGACCTTTATAATTTTTTAGAGTCATAATTTTTTCCATAAAATTTATTTTTCTCAATACTTATGATGTTTGGATGATGTTTAAGGGTTTTGGGTTGTAGAGGGGGAATGGGGGTATAGTGTAAGTCATGGCCACGCGACGTTCACCTATGCGACGAACTTAATAATGGTCTCGTTGGGAAAACGTCACAAGATAAATAATTATGTTAGGAAACTTAATGATGTACAAAATATTTGTCACAATTATGTAACAAAATCTGCATTTAAACTAACCAGCAACATAATGCTTTTATCTTTGGCAATTGATAAACAACAGCAATGCATATATAATGTAAAACCATTCAAAACGCACCACCCTAATGTTCATATTGGAATAGAAATAAAGATTTACTCACGTTTAATTATTGTTAATCAATGACAATGTCTCTATATTCAGGCGTTGATACAAATGCAGACTCGGCTCAAGATAGGCTTGCCCAGTTTGGAGAACTCGATGAAGACGGTATCAGGCTGGTAGATGATGCTAAAATTCAATTAGCAGCTTTAAAGAAGCTATCTACAATGTAATGAACATTTGTCCTTTTATTAGGTTTCTCTTTATACTGAATATTTATGTATAGACCGTTTAAATTCCCGGATTCTTTGTCTCTTTTTGTTTCAAATGTTTACTTGGAAATGATTGACATTTAGTTGAGCTTTTAAAAGTCATATCATATTTAAATTAAACTAAAAATGACTTAAAAGCCAATTTTCAGATTACCTATACTTATTACCTTTTTCGGAAATCAAGAGTGTTTCTTTAATTGAATAATATATTCATATTGAATAAGACAGATAAAGTGATACGTAAATATTTATATTTCAAGATCATACTGTCAATTTCGTATTTGGTTCCGAAGTGATAATATTTTTACCTATCTTTTAACACTCATACATAGTTAAATTTCTTTGTAGCCAAAAATGAAGTGTCAAATACAAATTTTTAAGATAACAAAAATTATTTGAGAAAAAAAACCCATAAAACTCGGTGATTTTTCTAATGTTTATTAATTTAAACAGAAGTCTCATATTATTAAATGCAACCAATAAAACCTATAAACCTCATCCAAATGATTTTGGAAGAATCGCACTTTTATCGGTGCTAAAAAACCGTAACTATTAACACAAAACGTCATGAACATAGAAAACGGCACCTGCAACAGTTATCTCATTGAACATCTTCTTTAAAGCAAGTGTCTTTACTTTCAGGGAAGACATAAAGCCATACAAAATAAAAGCAAACCGAAAATATCTGCAGATATGGAAAAGAAGGTTCCACCAGTATTGTCCAGCCATTTATAATGTATGTATAACGTTACCTCACGATATACGAGGGCTGTTCGAAAAGAATTGCTTATTGTCCTCTATCGCGTGATCCACGTGGGACACGATAAAAACCAATGCATTCTTGTATAGGGTAATTCAATACCTACACATCGGTGTATAAATGAACGTTAGACTACGTGTAAGACATACAATTTGCCATTTAAATACACGCAGTCATTGACCACTGTAGTAAAAATGGTTGGTAGAAGCGTCGACAAAAAAGATGAAATACGGGCTTACATCAAAGCTCGCTCAAAACTGGGTTGCTTTTTGAAGCAGTTGACGACTGAACTCTCTACTGCTTATGGGCCTTCTTGTGTGTCTTATGACACAGTTAGGCGATGAAAAAAGAAATTTGAGTCTGATGTAGAGTGCATCAAAATGCACCAAAATCAGGTAGGCCAAAATTTGCATCTCGTAACTAAATCGTATCCAAAATAAAGGATATCATTGAAGAAGATGCCAGATTTACACTTCGTGATATTGCATGAAAGGTAGGCATATCACTATCAACGGTTCACTTTATTTTGAAGAAGCATTTGAAAGCCAGAAAGATTTCTGCTAGATGGGTACCACATCTGTTGACCGATGAGCAAAAGAGGCAACGGGTTAAGGTGACCAAAACGCTGCTTCAAATGTTTCCAAAATATATCAAGAAACAGTTTGCCAATGTCGTCACAGGTGATGAAACTTGGGTCCATTATTTTGAGCCCGTCAGAAAAGTTAGCAACAAAAGCTGGGTCACTAAACACAACAAACGCTCAATAATTGCCAAACGGTCTTTGAGTGCAAAGAAGGTTTTGTATGCAATTTTCGTCTCTAGTGAAGGAGTCGCAATAAAAGTACCGGTGAAAAACGGCAAAAGTATCACTGGGAAGTACTACAAAGACGTAGTACTTAAGAAAATGAAAAAGTAACGACGCCCTGTCACTGGTTTTAAGCATATCCGTTTACTACATGACAATGCCCCCTGCTCATACCACCGCAATAGTTTCGGCGTTTTTGAAAAAAGGAAAAGTAACTGTTTTGCCTCACCCCCGTATTCTCCAGACCTTGCCCCATGTGATTTCTTTTTGTTTCCGAAATTGAAATCCTTCCTTGCTGGGCTGAAATACAAGTCCCGTCAGGCACTTGGATCTGCCATTCATCAGTACCTTATTACTGTGCCAAAATCAGCGTACCGTGACGCCTTCAAAATGTGGATACATCGGCTGAAACTTTGCATTTCTAGCCACGGGGAGTACTTCAAGGGCATGAAATGAACACTTTTGAGCTTACTTGAAATTTGAAGTCTCCAGATAGAAATTAGCAATACATTTCCAACATCCGTCGTATTTATAGTAACTAAATGATTCTAGATTTTAGTATATTTAACCTTACCACTCGCCCAATTATTAGTTATCCACCTTTTCTATGAATTAACGATACCTTAAATGATACCAATAGTACTTCAATAATGACAGTTATACCGTATGTTATAAACGTTAGCTCACAATATATCATTATTAGCTCAGTATTGGTATATACTTTATATACAAATAGCTCGCAAACGTTTGAAATATTTATTATCCCCCGCCGAAAAGGCAGCGGGGGATATAGAAACAGTCGCCGTCCGTCCGTCCGTCCTTCCTTCCTTCCGTCTGTCCTTCCGTCCAACATCTTTGTCCGGAGTATATCTCAAAAAGTATTTGAGGTTTGAACTTAAAACTTCATACGTAGATAGATTATATTGAAGACGAGTGCAATGCACAAGAATGATAACTCTACCCAGCATAACTTTTGAGTTATTGCCCTTTGTTATTTTTCAAAATTAATTTTTGCCAGAGCATAACTCAAAAAGCCTTTGAGATATCAACAAGAAACTTCATAGGTGCATAGAGCTAACTCAAGAGGTGTGCAGTGCACAAGAATGATAACTCTACCTTTCATAATTTTTGAGTTATTGCCCTTTGTTATTTTTCATTCCTAATTTTTCACCTGAGTGGAGCATAACTCAGAAGTGTTTGAGATGTCAACATGAAATGTCATAGGTGGATAGATGTTATTGAGGAGGAATGCTGTGCACAAGAATGATAACTCTTCCCTATATAATTTTTGAGTTATTGCCATTTGTTCTTTTTCATACTCTTTTTTTTCCGAAGCTTATCTCAAAAAGTATTTGAGGTATCAACTGGAAACTTCATAGACGGATGGATCTCATTGAGGAGGAGTGCAGTGCACAAGAATGATAACTCTACCCTGCATAATTTTTGAGTTATTGCTCTTTGTTATTCTTCAAAATTATTTTTTGTCCAGAGCATTACTCAAAATGCCTTTGAGATATCAACATGAAACTTCATATGTGCATAGATCTAACTCAGGAGGTGTGCAGTGCACAAGGATGATAACTCTACCTTTTATAATTTTTGAGTTATTGCGCTTTGTCATTTTTCATACTTAATTTTTCACCTGAGTGGAGCATAACTCAGAAGTGTTTGAGATGTCAACATGAAATGTCATAGGTGGATAGATCTTATTGAGGAGGAATGCTGTGCACAAGAATGATAACTCTTCCCTATATAATTTTTGAGTTATTGCCATTTGTTCTTTTTCATACTATTTTGTCCGGAGCTTATCTCAAAAAGATTTTGAGGTATCAACTTGAAACTTTATAGGTGGATAGATTTTACTGAGGATGGGTGCATCACACAAGAATGATAACCTACCCTGCATTATTTTTCAGTTATTGCCCTTCGTTATTTTCAGCCATCAGTATTCACATAGGTTTCAAGTCTGTAATCATTTCAGCAATCAGTTTCTGTATTTTTTCTATTTCATTACCAAAAGACCTCTTAAAATGGAATTATTCTTCTCTACTACATATACATTCTTCCAATGAGCAAACACACTCGGCGGGGGATGGTCATGTTGACATGGCTCTTGTTATCAATTGATATATCTATGCATGTTATTACGAAAGCCTTTCTAAAATAACTATATGACAACAATACCTATGTTTACCTTTTAATACTTATACCAATAAACAAACACATCACAATTTAATCAGAGAAATGTGAATATATTTGCTATATTGATTTTGGAAAGTAATACTAAGTGTGATATAAACAAGTAGGTTTCAAGGGCAAGTATGATTATTCAATGCATTTTAAGGTCCACTCATTCACTACATATATGATAAAGAAATTAGGGTAATAAAGCTTCTTAATTTAATTTGTATGATAGCAAATAAGATATTGTTGTTATATCATCTTTACATTTCTGATAAAAATTATCTAAATGGGCAATAAAGTGTTGCAAACATGCTGTAAACTGATAATTTAAACAAATTGAAATCAAAGTCTTTGTTTATTGTAAACACATTTTTATTGAGTAATATTTATCGAAGAGGAAAACTTTATTTCACGCACACAAACATGTTTTCATGCTCGTAATAGGCTGATTACTATCCAATTTAAATATGATTTCTATTTCTTTTTAGGGTAAAACCTGCGATCCTAAGGCGTATTATAGGACTATAGATGGAACATGTAATAATCTACAGAAACCGACTTGGGGAGCTGTTAAATGCCCTCAGTTAAGAGAAATACCGCCCATGTATTCTGATGGTCTGTATATATTTTCTTCACAACATTGTATTGTAACGAAGTCAAGAACAATTATTTTAACTAAATTGTGCTCAAAACAAAGAAAACCTTTGTTTCTCGTACGTATGTTTGTGGGTAAATGCAATATGAATTTCAATCACGGATCGTACTTTGAGAGACATATTTCAAATTCATTAGGACACATTGGTCCAAAGATTAATCAAATCTTTATTATCATTATAAGATAATTTTTTTAAATTATAACTGGTTGCATAAATATTATACCTGTACAATTAATTTTAAATAGGAAACTAAAATTCTTACTTTATTACTTGTGCTATAGTAACATAACACTCGCTTTAATGAAAAAAAGTTTAATACTTTAGATAATTCGGGAAATGAAACAATTTATTTCGCACTCTCCTACACATTCTTATTGTAAAGCATTACTATTTGTTTAGAAAATGTTTGAATGTTTGTTTCTACAGGTATAGATGCCCCCAGAACTCTGGGGCTCTCAGGTGAGGAACTACCAAGTGCTCGTGTCATCAGTAACGAGCTTCATAAAGCGGATGGACTGGCACCAAGAAATGATAAACTCACAATGATGGTAATGCAGTGGGGTCAGTTCCTCGACCATGACGTTGTAGCAACACCGGTTCTTAAAGGTATATCAAAAACAGCATAATATTAAAGTTATGCCTTTTATACATAGAATAAGCAGATCTAAACATGACAGGTTTTATAAATGCTTAACATAAATTATTCAAGCTGTTCTATAAGCACAAACAAAACAAACGTAAAGGATTATTTCTCATTAATTAAATATATTTTCAATTATTTGTCAATACATAAAGGGACAAACGTTACCCCATTGATTGTTAATTATGTTTAGGATGCAGTAATAAAAGCTGCATAATTCAAAATAACTTTGACAGACTGAAGTAATATTTCTTGATACCTAATATATATTTTAGGCTTGACATTTAAGTAATCTGATTTGTACCAGGGGGCGTAGAAACCCCAGAAAGAACGAGCATCTGAATACAATATTTCTTTCGTTATCCTTTTCTCTGCAGTCACAATAAGTAAACCCCAGCAGAAATGAGCCAATCAATGGGCATGCTCTGGAGTGCGGTAACTAATAGCTGCATTCCAGTTATTCACTGTGCATGTATATGTATACGATTTAACTCTGACACATTTTCAACAGAAAGGTCCCCAATCTATGATACAATATGTTATTGTATGTTTTGTTTATCAGTTCACCTTCCTCTGAGAGAACCCTTACTCTAGTGGTATAGTGACTTCTCAATCAGCTGCATACTTTACACTCTCTTCAATTTTGGACTGGTATCCTTCAAACGTTTTATGGCAAAGTGATAGACCAGTTTTATGCTATAAGTATGTATTGACGATTATATGAAATAATGATAATTATAAAATTTATAATCGCCTAGTCAACTTAATGTCATAAAATGATAAAATACGAATTGTGATACTATTTTCAATACAGGCGCAATGGGAGCTAATATAGAATGTTGTGGTGAAGGAAACGAAAATAGGTTAGTTCCCTTTATTATTCTTTTTCTTTAAGCGTATTTTTTTCATGCGTTATATTACATATTTCATTTCAAGGTATATTGAAGAATTAAAGAAACAAAGGTCAATTGGAGAATCTTGAATTCTAGGTATATTGTCTTGTGTAATTGATTGAAAGCTATCTATCTATTGTAAAATGTAACTACTGACAAAACCAGGATATATCTAAATATCTCTTACATTCATGTGCGGGTGAGTTATTCTCATGCCGTAAGTGTGAGGACAAAGTTTATGAATCTACTCTGTATTAATTATTTGTTTTTAAAGTAGGCTATATTTAACTGCTCAATAGCTCACTCAAATGACGCATGCTTTAAGTTTTCATGCATGTGTTTTAAGATCATTTTATAGGTATGTTAAATTATTTAGTTCTTCAAGGGTTCATGCTATCCGCAAAGTACATTATTATTCCGCCATTTATGTGAGCTATTAAATCAACGAATCAAGAAGCAGTATGAATTTTCTCGTACACGTGGACGTCTATTTGATATTAAAGGTACGGACACAACTGTAATATATCGAAGGAGTATGCAGTCATTATAAACGTATACCATTTACGCTATATGAAATATATCATTTTAAACGTAATTGTTTTTTTCTTTTCATTAAAAAAGGACCGAATGTTTCCCTATCCGCATACCGGACGATGATCCATTCTTCAACAGGACTTGCATGGGTATGGTGCGATCAGCTCCAGTGCCGGACCATGATTGTGAACCAGGTATGTAATGTTTGGTATTAAACAAACCTTTTCTTCTGCAGGTTATTTGCCTATGGTAAAACCAACTTAAAAAGTAAGCTGACAATAAAGAAAATAGTCTTGAAATATAAACTTAAATACTGCATGTAAAAGTACATTTAAAGGGACTCCACTGAGTTTTTTTTTGACATGATGGGACTTAAAAATATTTTTTCCAGATAAATGTACCATTTGATGTTTGATTAGACCACTAATCTTTCTGCAAAATTTCAGATCATTCGCCCACTTCTTTTTTTCATAATAAGGATACAAATTGTAAAAAAATGATCCAAAATGAAAAGTGTTTAAACGCTTTTAACTCAAATCGGGCTAAGAAAAAAATAAAAATACGATTTTCAATTTATTTCAAAGTATATTTCTTAACTATCTTTGCATATAGTTCTGTTCAAAGTGTCCCAGCTCATTTATGTTAGAAATTCAAATGTTATGTTTTTAGGCTTTTAAACCTCAGTGGAATCCCTTAAACATTGGCATAAATAACCAAAGTCATATTCATCTTGATGGGGGTGTTGGTTTATTTAAATAAGGGACCCATTTGTCCATTGACACATTTTATACTTTGGTGAATGGCGATATAGAACGTAGGGTACGTTTGTGTTATAGTTTGGGGTTCAACTGTTGGATCAAACATTCGATGATTCATTTGATATAGGGTAAGGGCAGTTATTAAACAGTATTAAACCTGTCAATGTACATCATATGCTTGTGAGTGTCAGAAATAATAAATTGCTGCCACTGATACTAAAAATTAGTTGCATGATTAGAAGAGGGATATGCGTGTTAAAAGTTTGATACAACAATAAATGATAAAGCATTACAATGAACATTCTCTTATTTTCTTTTTCTGATTAGGTTTTCGGGAGCAGATGAATCAGGTGACGTCATATATAGATGCATCGGCGATATATGGTTCAACTGAAAACCAAACTATCCCATTACGAACATTTAAAGGAGGTAATCGTTTCAAATAATTGGGTTATAAAACTGTTAATTACAAATATGAAGAAATAAAAAACCATACAGTCTTTTTCAGTATAAACTAGTGTTAATGACAAATTCGACAAATGTAAATGTCATGTATTATTATAGGTGAAAGCATAAAACTTTAGATAAAGAAATATAGCCGTACTCGACTGTTTTAGGATGTATTTTTATTAAAGGATACTACTTATTTTCCTTATCATTTTAAACAGTTTCTAGGCAACGATCGGATAGCAAACAAACAAAGTATTGTTAAGTAAATCGTTCCATATAAAATTAAATCAAAAATAATTAAGATGGAAAATGAAATTTGCCGTCGATTTAATACATATACAATAAGGAAACCCCTCGATCCCTGGATCTACTGGTCCGCTCTCTGTATGTAAATTAGTAAAGTGGACTATTTATTTTCCCGGCGATCTTCTGTTTTTAGAAATGAATGTCATTGGAGCACTTGAAATACCTCTCGGGACGCATTTTATAAAGTAGCGTAACAGTGATATAATGCACTTTTCCAAGATATGATTACAGAAACAACATAGAATTGTTTTTCCAAGAAAAAGTAAAAGCTGAAGGCCGCTTTGATACATGTGTATTAGTCACATACTATTGTATAATGCGCACAATAATATTTTCTGTCTACATGTAATAACCAGCTGATGTTATTTTGTCCATTTAAAAGATCTGAAAACAACGCAGATTAGGTATCAGGTTATGTTTATTGTACATTGTATGGCATGAAGATAAAAGTCAACACAACGTTAACTTTAAGCAGTATTTGTAAACATTTATTTTGTAAAAAAAAATCTGGAAACAGAGTGATCCCTCCGAAGCATTAATCACAACAAAATTACATGAAAATTACAGACCAGGTTTGATCGAGTCTGTACATGAGGGATAATGAATAAGTGCAACATCCCTCATGTTTCCTGGTATCGGCTTGAGCGGTACTCAAGAGCGATATTCAACTCTCAACAATAGCAATAGTGCTGGCATAAGTGATCCCGAAGGACCAGAAAAATATAACAACACTGAAGTGAAGTGCGCGGCAATTTAGTTGCTCAACTGTTTAATAAAGGTATTCATTCTATCTACATGAATATTCATCCCGTTAACATCTGCTACTAATCAAACACGCTTATCTTGACAATCAAAGCAGAAATTATCGTTCCTGTTATTCTTTCCAATCCTATATGTATTTCTGGCACAGCCAGTGATTCTCGCGTGATAACAAAACTCCCTTGCAACATATGCATACATGCTACAAATGATCCCTTTTAAAATTTTTTAAATTATGTGAAATTTAAAAATTTTTTAATTGGGAAAAAATTGAATTTAAACATAGTTTTTAAATGAAGGCGCAAAAATTGGGGTTTTAAAAGTAAAACTAAAACCCTTTCAAAACAACCCCTTTTACAAACCTTATACTTAGGAAAAGGCCCGCGTGAAAGGTCATAATTTTCCTTATTTAAAGGGGGTAAGGGCCCCCAATTTTTTTTTTTCCCCCCCCTTCCAAAGGCCCAAAAAAAAAAATTAAAATTAAAAAACCCCTTAAAAATTAAATTTTTGAATTTTTCTGAATTTTTACACCCGAAAAACAAGGGGTTTTTTGGCTAAACCCAAAAGCAAAAGGCCTTTTTAAAATTTTCTGTTTCCGAACCCGATGAAAATTGGCAAAGAGGGCCTTACCTTTATAATCCAACTCATATATACCGCATGGATTTTTCGTGCTCACAAATATATTGTTATTCAAATCTACTTCAACGCTATTGTACTGTTCAATATTCTTATCAAAGCAGCGCGATATAATCTTTCCGCATCTTTCAACAGTAAAAAGTCCTCGATTTTGGTCAATTATGTATATCAACCCATTCAATTCATTTATCGCAATGCCTTTTGGGGATGAAACTGCATGGCCGAGATTAAGACGAATGCTTGTAACGCCATCTATTGATACAATTCGTACTTCTGTTCTATACCTATAAAGGCATAACAGATAAATATGTGATTCATAGCTATCTATGGCCTTGCAAACACAATCAGTTTTGAAATGTCTTTTTATTGTAAGTGTCTGACCAACACTGATAATAAGCAATGCGTCGTACGCCAACCCTGTAATTGCTGCAGCAATCGAATTGGAAATAACTGTAATACCATGAGGTGGATCTTCTAATTTCAAGTGCCGTATATCTCCATTTTCAAAAGAAACCATTTTCAGTTCCATGTTACTGAAGTCTGAGACAAGTATCCTTCCATCCGGCATACATGCTATGCTGTTAATCTCACAGACTCGTATATCATCTGGGATGCGTATAATTTGCTCCTTAGACAAGACCAGTTGTGTTCTTGGTGGATGAGCATATGACTGATTGTTATAATGAGCTTCTTCAGATTCGCTTGTTCGACTTTTCGCCGAGTACTGTCTGTCATCTGGATTAATTACCTGTATTACGCTAGCTTCTTTGGTTGTCAGTGGCACTGTTGACACAACCTTTTCTGTGTCGCAGGAATCACATTCATCATAATCATTATCATCAGATTCTAGAACGTTTTTATCCGGCTCTAAATTATCATTGTCGGCAGCATCTTTAGGTGTTGTGTTGCTATTTGAATACAGTTTGCTCATTTCCTCTGTATGTTTTATCCATTGTTTCAGTCTATGTTCTTCCCCTCTGCTTTCATGGCTTTTTATTATCGATATCAATTTTGATTCATCTGGTCTTTTCTTAGATAAAATTGGCCTTTTCTTTTTAATTGGGACTGATTGCTTTTCTCGCTTTCTGTCATGTTTCTTTCTATATGTCTGATTTTGCTCTGAAAGTTTTGTTTTAGCTTCATACATAGCCGTATATGTTGTCCGTTTATTTCTGGTTTGTTCCGATATTGGAACTCTTGAAGTGCTTTTAGATTGTTCGTTTTTCTCATCAGTCACTCCATATGTATCGATTTGATTTAACCCAGATTTCGTGTTTGAACGATAGTCATTTCCTGAATACATACCTTGTTTTTTCAGACCATAAGCACTGTTAGCTCTATTGCACGTGTCTGTGCTTTCCGTCGCTGTTCTTTCAGGTGGCGCTGATTGTAGACGCAATATCCTAATTTCGCCTAGATCGTCACTTCCATCATTCGTCATATAGTATTCCGTTGTAAGACCATAGGTCTTCACCCGATGCTTTGGAGACATTCCTGTTACGTGCCCGGTAACGGGTTTACCAATAAAATTTACAGTTTTAGCTTCTGAAAGTGAAGTGTTTGCGTTGTTTTTATTTTGTTTTTCAGATTGTATTTCTTTTTCTTTCTCAGCATCATACTCTTCCTGCATCAACATGTCAAGTGTTTGAATTTCCATACCTTCATTGTTGTACTGATTGAAAATTTCCATCGTTGTGTCTGTCTCAAAAGGATGTAAAACGATATCTCCTATTACTCTTTTGTTAATGACATCACTTGTAATGACTCTAGATTTGGCACATGCATTCGTGTCTTCATTTTCGTTTATAAAACATTCCCTTACTTTATTTTCTATGTTATTATCTTTTATCTTGCCATTTCCCGTAGCTTGTTTAACCCCTGTTTTGTCTTCTGGTACGAATATTTCGCGCCAATCAAGTAGTCCTGCTATTTTATCCTTCGCATGTTTTAACATGTGTTCATTCTTTTTTATCGCTATGAAAGTGTATACTTCGCTGTCACTCTCCTTAGCATTTTTGATTTCAGCTAAACTTATTGAAATGTTTTCATATAGTTCATTACATTTTGTTTTTAGTCTGCCAATATTTTCCATTTTGACAGCTGCTTGATCCAGTTTTTTCTTTCTTTCAAATTGTCTTTTACTTTGTCGTTTTAATTTAAGACGAATTTCACATTCCTTAACCATTCCAGTGACCTTGACTTTAGCAATTTCGAATTCGTGTTCTAGAATTTCTACCATTCCACTCTTATATATATCATGCGCGACCTCATCAATAGGTTGAATAATGCACTTGTTATGCCTTGCATTCAAACAAAATTCACAGCAAAGGTCACCGTGACTGACGCAGAAATTTTCTATAATCATCTCCGGATGATTATTACATCTGTGAAGTTTTTCACTGACTTCATGTGAATATAATTTTGTTACTCTGACTGCACCTTTTCTTGCTGAATAAGTTTGTTTGGCATTTTTGTCAGTTGGTGCTCTAACAGTCCGTCCATTCCCGCTTATTTGTTCCTGATTCCAGCAATGTGATTCATGAGTGTCATCTAACCGTTTTGAATCCGTTGCAGACAAATATGTGGAATTAGAAGAAACTGGATCTTTGGCATACGGATATTCTATGTTGACTGGTGGTTTGTAGGAGGTATTTTCTTTTTTGACTGGCAGATCCTTACATCCGAACCGATTCTGGTCTGGTTTCTTAATATTTGCGTCCGGATCATTTAGGAAGCGGATATGCTGTTCAAATTTATTGTTTAATGCTTCATTTCCACACTTTAGACCATGGCCTTTAGCACATGTTAAGCATAAATATGATTGACATTTTGTGCAAAAATTATCTCCATCCTTAAAATACCCATTATTGTAACAGGGTATACAAAACCGTTCGTCCGTATACATTTTTGTACCAGGATTTAAAATTCAACTCGATTCAACACAAATAACTTCCAATACAGAATTTGATACATTTTATTATGATCGATTCAGTATCGGTGTAAAAATTCTTTATGATAATTTAAATAATAAATTTCCAGTAGGTATAGCTTCACATAATTTCAACGACTGGCGCTTTTAATCATTTTATATTTGTACTGCGTTAAACAAAGTGTTAAGCTAAAATATCTTAATATAACTAGTCTAGCGTTGAAAAGTGAACAATTAATCAAACCGACCGTACAAGATAAAATTGTTCATATTGTTTCAATATTGTCAATAAATCTCCTTTACAAAGTACGCTAGTGTATTGATTGCGAGCGTAATCGATACATGTAGAGCTAAAAAGTTGATAAGTTGATAATAAATTAGGCAGTTTTCAAATTTTGGTAATACCGCTATGTACACACGGCGATCTGTGCCTTTTCTTAAATAAGGAGTAAATACATGCGATTGAGTTGAATTTAAACATGTATACTTCCAGATTTATTTGAAAAATTAATCGTTTGGAAGATTTTTGAAAATATTGTAAGAGTTTTTTTTATTACATATAAATATTTACATAATGATGCGTTGCACATTTTGTATTCAGACTTAAATCACAAGACCTTCTCCACCATTATAAACGGTGTAAGAGCAGAACATTGTTATTAATAACATTTAAAGGAAATTTATGTTTAAATACATGTACGTCAGGTTATTATCAGCAATATTTTGTCTTTTTAAATCACGATCTTACTTTCATATAATTATGTTTTACATGTATAAACACACGCGAATTTAGTAGCTTGTGGTCTAAATGCTTGAAAGGGAAGTTTAAAAGGCGGAAATTCGAATGTCTAAAATAGATAACAGTTTATTAAATGGAAACTAAAATTATTTAGATACTAACTATATATAAAACTGACAAAATTTCGGAATAGCTTTGAAAAATAACGAAATTGATGTTCATTGATTACATTATTTTCGTATGACTGTTCTTGTTAAAGAAAATTATTGGAACAGAAAAAAATATGTTGACGTATAAAGTTCACGTAATGGTACCTACTTTTTCCATATTATAAACTGTAAAGATAGACTTAATAAAAGATCATACAAATGTAAATCAAAATAGCTACGTGTTGGTTAATGAATAAAACATTATTATAGACTTGACCATGGTATTTTCGTTTTTTAAATTCAGTTCGTATGTTCTGATTTTCATCGCTTCCGATAAAACCTCTTCTAGCTTCACACGCACTCACACAACAGCAATAATTAAGATAATAATAATAATAATAATAATAATAATAATAATAATAATAATAATAATAATAACAACAGAAATAATAATTATAATAATAATGATAATAATTTTTATAATAATAATAATAATAATAATAATAATAATAATAATAAAAATATTAATAATAATAATAATAATAATAATAATAATAATAACACAAAAATAATCATTATAATAATAATGATAATAAAAAAATAATTATAATATATTTTTTTAATTTTTCATAATAATAATAATAATTATAAAAGTAATAATAATAATAATAATAATAATAACAATAATAATAAATTAAAAATAGAAAAAATAATTATAATAATAATAATAATAATAACAACAATAATAATCATTATTATCACAATAATAATATTAATAATAAAAGTAATAATAATAATAATAATAATAATTATAAAAATAATAATAATTATATTGATAGTAATAATGATGATAATAATAATAATAATAATAATGAGCCAAAATCAAAACCATGACGTTTGAGGATTAAAGATTGACCTCTGCAGTGCGGTCAAAACACTTTAAAATTCAATCACTTCTCAGCAGCTGTAATATGTACACATTTGTACAATGAAGATATCTTAATTTTTATAGGTTTACTCAAGACCTTTGAAGATAATGAAACACACAGTGAACAACTACCATTGGCTCCCAGTGACAAGTGCAATATCGAAGCGCCAAAAGATCATTGTGCTCTTGCGGGTAAATACGTCAAGTTAAACTATATTGAATGACTACATAGAAATATTTATTATATACTTATAAATGAAATTTAGAGAAATATTTATGAAATAAAAAAGGTATTTTCATTCATGTTTACTGAAAAATTCATTTTCACTGCAGTGAAATATATTATCCGTTTTTTCACTTGCCGGACTACTTTCTTTTACTTCTTTGTCAGTACACGAAATTGAATGGGAAGTGTAGCAAATTGTTATGTCAAAAAATAAACAAATGTATGTAATAAACAGGAGATTCATGTTTTTTTTTTATTATAAATACATGCTTTCCCCCTCCCCCCTTTCCTCTTGTGGCATAGAAATTATGATATTTCCGACGTGGCTACCACCACTCATGAAATATTTATTTTCATACCATTCGATGAAAATAAATCATGTATTTGTCATGTATTTAGAGAAAAACTTGAATATCCTCTATATAGGAGTATAAATTTAAATTAGAAATAAGAGTATCCAGAGATAATTCGCTGATCTAAAATGTGTTAGTTTTTATAAGAATATTTATTTACAACAAAACGTAGCTTTCTTGAAACTATGAGCATGTCTACCTTGTTAAAACAGGTATGTGCTTGAAACTCTGAAAAACTTTTAACAGGAATTATTTGGAAACATCGACAGAGATGTTAACGCTTTAAATCGTTGTTCTTTAAAAGAATATTTCATAAAAAGAGTTTATAACACTAAATGTTTTGATCGACAATGTATTGAATGTATATAATGGTATCATATTCAGATGTGCAAGAATTTGTCCTAATAATTTAAAAGAATAAGAAATAGATAACGCCTAATCAACCAATAAAATATTTTCCAAAGCGTTTAAATTAACAGGAGATAAACGGGTAAATGTTGTACCAAGTCTTGGCTGGAGTCACACGTGCTTTATGAGAGAACACAACAGAATTGCACGAGAATTTGCTCGTATAAACCCTGACTGGGATGACGAGACAATATTCAAACAAACCAGGCGCATAATGGCAGCCACAATCCAGGTATATCTTATAACCCAGCTGATATCGAATGTTATTTATTTTTTAAATTTAGAATTTGTTTTCAGTCGTTGATATTTAATGACACTCGTTTTTTAATAATCTATCAAAATGAAAAAATTAAGGATAACGTATAAGATATATTAAGGTAGTACAACCCTAAAGGACACTATAAGGAACTGTAAAATTGACAACATAGGATAGTTATATGCCTTAAATCTCACCTGTATGCAAAATTTAAACAAAATTTACCGTGTGGTTTATGAGTTATGGACATTTTTATGAACAAAAACCTTGCCATTAGAAGAGACTTTTTCAGAAATGAGGGAACTCTAAATAAATTATAATATCATAATTATGAAAAATGTTTTCCTATTGCTCATTGTAAAGAAACAATTAATGACATTCAGGTAACAAATTAAATGAGCAAATTGATTGTTTCTAAACGAAATATTTTTAATATGTATAAAAATGTAACCCTACCCCACCCACTTTAAACACTTATTTGACCATTTCCCTATGTAAAAAGCCTTTTTTTTTTCAAATATCCTTGAAATTTACCACAATGAGGGGCTATTTTCAAAGTTTGCCTAAATTTTCTTAAATGTATATTGGTTGGTCTTGCAAAATATAAAATACTTTTACCGTGTAGTTTTCATTTAATTATTTAATTAAGCTTGGAAAATATCTGGTATCATATTTGCTATTAAAATGGGCATTATTTAGCAAAAAAATACCTACAATAATTATATAATTAAAATTAAACACTTTTTTCTTCCATTAGGGATCTAAGAGATTCATAAAAAATGTTAAAAAGAAAAAAAAAGAGAAAAAAAAAGTTGCCCCTTCTGGGGTTTGAACCCACGTCCCCTCAGTTTCTTTACACTTGACAGTGATTCTAGCCTATTTGAATACTCTTCAAAGTGGAGATAGTGCATTAGGGGTGTACTACCTTAAGAGAAACTTGCAGGTTAAAGTTTTGTCACAGTAGGTTTTTATTAAAAGAAATTGTAAGACACTGCGATAAAAAAAAACGTATAACGTATAAGCAACTTGAAAAATAATATTTGATAAACATTATTTTGAAAATGTTTAATTTCCAAAGCTCTTGCTCCGGAAAGAAAGCACAATTTACTATTCGGAAAAAAAATAGTTCTGTCAATATGTATAATATACTTTTATGTATCATACGATCATCCTCAACATTATAAACAACAACATCGTCCTCGTTACTATTATACGTTTAATGATTATGTTTAGATAATAAACTACAACGAATATCTCCCTGCAATATTAAACCAAGATACTATGGACAAATATAAGCTGAATCTGTTTAAGAAGTTTGCACATCGGAATCACTACAGATCAAAAGTCAACCCGACAATCTTTAACTCATTTGCAGTGGCAGCATTCAGGTACTTGTTTAACAATTGATCACGTTCTGTTGCATGATGCGACATATCATATACCTCTAACTGATCATCAAAAGTTACTAGTCATTCAATATATCAATCAATCAATATATCAAAGTCAATGTTATATTCTATTCTTCAAGCACTTTGCTATGTAATCTATGTAGTATAATATTGATTTCTAACAAAGAGAACTAATGCCAGTATACAAGTATTTCATCCGAATTGTAATAAAATGTAGCTGTTACATGTATTTATACATACAAAGTCTGATATTGAACGTGTTCTACATAGAAAGTAATGTTTGTTAGAAAACTATATAATGCATTCCATACATCTAATTGTAGTATTTTTGTGATGAATTTGCACACGCGCTTCCTTCTTTTATGTTTGACGACAAACATCATTATTTTAGTCAAGGTTTGATATATTCGGTATATGTATTATCAAACACTCTACTGATAAAAACATACATCTTTTCAAAGTCTTTTTAATAAACGTAATATTTGTGACAGGTTCGGACACTCACAAATAGCGGATTATCAGGCTTTTATGAGCAAACAGTATCAGTTTACGGAGAAGAATCCGATAGAGACAACATACCATCGGCAACACATGATTCAGTATAATGACGGGGCAGGGCTTGATGGGATCGCTAGATGGCTCGTAGATGATCCAACACCTCTTGCTGACGGGTATTTCTTATATTTTATCATTTGTCTACTAACGATATCAATTTTTAATCATTTAACTCTATATTCTATAATAGTGTTCCTGTTTATGTAATAAAATATCAATGAAGAGTAAATATCTGCAAAGGTATAAGGGGAATCTGCAACAAATAATAATATCTTTAAAACTTTATCGATAAGAGTAAATTACCTCATTCGGCTGTCGTCACCGTTTATCATAAAGAAGATATTTGTTTCACCGCGTTGGAAGATATGCCGAGACATTGCAAATTGCCAGCAGCAATATTCATCGACTCTCATTAATTCTAATTTGAATGCTTCCATTAAGGTTTTTCCCTTGAAGCTGATTGGTCTCACATATATTCTGCTAAAGAATGAGCCACTGTATGAAGTGAGACGGCAGCAAGCAAATTGTTCTTTATCTTCCATTGCAATGAATGTTAATTTAAAAGTACTGCTACCAGACTCCTATAAATAAAGTTTGCGTTGGTCTAAAATTATACGGTCGGATAGCAGACAAAGCTTTTCAGTGGAATTCTACAAATTAGATAATTTCTTGGCAAATTTTGCCGTGCGTGTTGTGGCATTTATGCAGTTCACAAATTTAATCCCACTTTCCATGAACATATTTAACAGCATGCAGTTGTCTGAAATATAAGATTGTTAATGTGTGTAAATAGTGCTTTATAAAAAAATATAGTTAAGAATACCAATGTAGCTGTCCGACGGGTATATCTAGTAACGCAGGAATGTTTAATTAACGCAAAAGTATCTATGCAAAGACATGGCCAAAACGTGTAACACGGTAAGTTAACGAACCAAACTGTTTTATAGTAAATCAAATTATTAATAGAAAAAATACATAAGCGCATACGGCTGCTACGACATTATATTTAAACCAGCATAACAAATACATGTACTGCCTGGAATATGTTTATTTTTCTAAGTTTATTCGTGAGAATGACGTCCTGGCTACCGTTTTGAAGGAAACTTGTTTCTACTTTTTATGAAGTAACCGGCGTTTTTCGATGCATCATTCACAAATTCCACGTAACCTCGTACAAATGTTCTCAGTCACATTTTTTCTGTAATGTAAGTGTATACGACACCAGTAGTTTTGAAAATGTATAAGCTCACCGAGTATCAAAAATTGTAAAGTAGTATATATGTAGTCAGGTCGTAATTCTCACGAATGATCTTGAAAAAATAAACTGTCATGGAGATATCTTTGATCAGGTATAAAATATTATGTCTCAGCAAACGCATTCGCCAATATTTTAAATTCAGTTTGAAATAATTAACTGTGGTGCTCGTTTTGACCATAGCATTACTTTTGCACAATTCCTGGTTACTGTATATTACGGTGCTGTCTCAAATCGATCGGAGTATAAATTAGATAAAATACGATAGAATTAGAAATAAAAGATTAATATAAGTTGTATGTTTAAACCTGTGTGTATGTGTTAAAAGTCTCAATCAAAACATGCGACAAGTACATACCAAGTTCAGCTTGCATTTTCGTGCCGTCTGTCCATGATCTGCACTGTACACGCAGCCTGTACATTTTTTGACATGTTCTCTTTAATGATGAATAGTTTTGTTAAGATTGAAGGTCGGATAACTCCATTTGATATTATTTAATATATTTAGTAAATATGTGTTAGGTTTCAGACACACACGCTCGAGATAAAGTGATAAACATTTAGAAACAAAACACGAAATAGAAAACAGAAATAAATATCACAAATGCTACGATAAATACTTATGCAGGCGTCACACTGTCCCGAATTTGCCATCAGATGGACACACGAATAAGGAAATCTTCAAATTCGGATCTGATCGTAATAACATCGTGCCATTCGTGAGGGCATCTTTTGCCATCGTATGATCCCCGGCTGAATATTACAAGCTCCGGCAGCAAACTTCGTAAGCGGTTTCCAAAATCTTGGCATGCCAAAAAATTGCACGAAGACATTGCGAAGGTTCATTTTCGTGTTGGAATTCGTATGTCAATTTTGCCATTCGTAAAGGCCGTCGTAAAGCCATCTTGTCAAATCGTGTAGTCTTTGTCGTTTCTTTTCGTGTGATCATCGGTGCAATCTGACATTTTTAGGCCTCAAGAAGACAATTTACGAGGTAAACACGAAGATTCCCGATTGTCTTAATGAAGGGAACACGACTACGTGAAGCCCCCGCAATACCGTCGTGTCACAATCGTATTTTGGTACGAAGTCATCGAGATGGGACCACGATGAGGACGAAGAAAGCAATTTTTAGTGGCTCAAGCGTTGGCATGTTTATCATAGTGGACATATAAACGGTTAGACCATCTTCCGCATCTGACACTCTTGCACATTCTCCTTCAGAGACATCAAAAACTTCCATTATTTGCAATTAATTTACAATTATTTTCAGTTTATTTCCTGCAGAATTACATGCTTTGATATGAGTCAACCGAGAAAAAATAAGGCAGCAGCATTGCTACTTCTTAGACACTTAGAAAAACATTATGAGGCCCACAGGCCCACTTTGGGGGAGGTATGAAAAAGTTTTATCAAATAATGATAAACAAGATCAACAAGGAAAGGCAACGTTCAATGAACGCAACACCCCACACAACCAAGCAACAAGAACCAAGTTAAACACAAAAGTACCCTCCAGAAAAACGGACAGGGCGGCAAGGTAGGGCACGATAGGCTTATCACTTAAATGATACATAAGACGAAATAATGGTTAAACGACAAGGAAATCAAAGAAAAACAAATCAATGATTGATATTATTAAATAAATAAAACTAAGGGGCGCAAAGGGGAAAAATACTTAAACCAAAGAAGAAAAACAACAAGGGATGCCGACAAAAGTGTCCAAGCTAAAACAGAATGAAATAACCAAAATATGAAAAACAAGATCAACAAGGAAAGGCGGCGTTCCCAATTGAAACGCAACCCCCATAATGAACCCAGCAACAAGAACCAATTTGGCAAAGGAGCCCAAAGGCGGGACCCCCAAACATAAAAAGGAAACAGGGAACGACACGTTAATTCAATAAATGATAAATAATTAAAGACATGCATCCTGAGGAACAAAGAGGGGCGCCGCCTTGGACCGATCAGCAGCAAATAGGCACTGCTGGGGGAGTTTAAAAACCGGTTAAATAGTGGCACTAAACCTCACTCTTAGCCCACCAAATGTTCCCCTATAAACGAGACAGTGTAAATAAAATGAATCCCCGCCAAGTAAAATTTTTAATAAACAGTTGTTATTGTTTCAAAAGGTAAAATAAGTAAAACACCGAGATGTTTTGTAGATACATATAAAAGGAATACCCATATGAAAACCATAACAAAAAGTATTCAATAATTTTTTAAAGGAAAGACAGAGTAACAAAAAATCACCTAACAAAGGCCCGACGAAGCAAGGCAGAAGACGAACATTAAGGCAAATTCAGTCCCAAAGGGGAATAAGAACTGTCTATCATAGAGTATCCCACTTGGTTCCGTCAGATGTAATCAAAAAAGAGGAAAAGGACCAATTGTTTAAAGTGTTCAACACTTAGCATGCGTAATAATTCTAAAAAATATAGTCAAAACCTCTTTTGGTTTTAAACGTTTAATAAATTTTAGTTAAAGGCAACAATGACCAAAGATCTTGCGAAGTTTGCAAATAACATCTCCATTAAAATCTTTTTTTGAATCATTACTTTTAAATTTTTTGAGAAATTAAATCATAGTTAAATTGTTAAATTTTTGTAAAATATCTTACGTAATTTATAATAGCGGTAGCCCTGTTTGGAGAAGCCCTTGCTAGTAATGAAAAATTATTGGCTTTGTTAAAAACCTTCAACGTTTGCTAAAAGCTCTAGCGAAATCTAATTTATTGAGAATACCATATACCCCGTCAGGATGTTGCATGAAGTTTCGTCTCCAATCTAAATGTTGGATAGTTTAAATAAACCAAATCAAAAGTATCATTTTATCATAAGATTTTTTGTGTGGATAGAAATTGTTTTTTTGATACTAATATGAAGAACCAAAATAAAAATCAAACGTAGTTGAAAATTGCTCCCAATAATATCTGCAAACTGAGAAATTTGCCGCGGTTGGTCGTTGGTTGTATACCACCCGGAGGTGAAGGTACTTGACGCCCTTCGTAACCACGGTACGAAAAAGGCAATCGTAACTCAAAAAACGACGTCGGTACCTTATCCTGTGCCTTTCGGCAGTGTCCTGCTGGTAAACTACCAATGTACAAATTGGCCATCTTTGAGGTGACTTTCGTGTGTGTATCGGATGTGATTATCGCGTGAAACCTTCGGTTGGAATCGGTGTGGGCTCGGAATGCGAATCGCGTGACCCTTCTGTAGGAATTGTACTTGTTTCGGGTCGACCAATTTCGGGGCTATCTTCGCACAAAATTAAAAATTTCATATTCGTATGCCCATCTGGTGTCAATTTCGGGACAGTGTGACGCCTGCATTATGGTTTCTTAAATTCATTAACTGACATCTTCTCTTTCTTTTAGATATATTTTATTGTTGCAGTATTTTCGGGGACGGTGTTAGAAATCTTTTATTCAAGGACAAAAAAGGAATCAGTTTAGATCTACCGGCACTTAATATACAACGTGGTCGAGATCATGGGATACCCGGATATAACCACTGGAGAATACATTGTCGCCTCGGTAAGATTACAATTCTTCGTACTAGTATAATATAAACAATATCGTATTATAAAGGATAAACATAAGTAAATTTGATAAAAAAAACAACAAAAAAACAACAAAAAACAGACATATATATGTCATATACAACAAAGCAATGACTGGTAATACCGTCCAAGGATTCATTATTTTTATAATATGACTCAGTGCGCAACGTTAAAACAGCTTTAGGCATTGACGTTCCCGTACTTTTATTATCAAAACATAATAGCACTGGCACGTGGAAGCTTAAGCAATGATTTCTATACAAAATACGAAAATTACCGATATAGACGTATACTGTAATGCATTTTTTTTTCAAATGCATTAAAAGAAGATCTCGTCCTTACTAGGTCACTAACCCCGGGGTCTCGGTCTTTGCAGATGTTAAGTTAACAAAATAGCTAACTTTCTTGCAAATTGATTTTATCAATTAACAAAACATTGTAATAATTTCTATTTAAGACAAAGCTAACATGACATACGATGGATCGTTTATATTACCTGACCATAACGAAGACCAAAGACTCAAGCTACAAAACGTCTATAGGTAAAGTTATCATTTCATCATTTTAAGGTGAGCGGTGGCCTAGTGGTTAAGGTGTCTGCCTCTCAACCCAGGGAACAATGGTTCGAGCCCATATTTGGCTACCAACATGTTTTTTCATACGACAGCAGTACTGGTTGGTCCCAGGAAGCGGCCTCAAAAGTGATTAATATCAGTTGCAAGAAATTGTTTCGCAATCTAGCTTAAATAAATTTATTTTTAAAACCAAAAATTTTCTTTTAAAATTTTAATGGTGTACCAAAATTATTTTTAAAGGAAACTAAAAAATTTAAAACCTAGGGCCAAATCGCCCAAAAAGGGTTAATAAATGGAATATAAAACACCCCTAAAAAAATTTTTTTATATTTTTTGTTTTTTCAAAAGCTACTATACTAAGTCTATGTCACTTGACAGTCATAACAGTGGCATATAAGGCTAAGAAATAAAGCCAAAGGTAAGGCAAGAATGGATGTATTTTTACCAAGTCAAAAGCTTTTAAATATGAAGAATGAACGCTCCGCTGATATAGATAATGATATACAGCCTATCGCAGAAGAGTACGATCTAAAAATGTTGTCATACACAAACTGGTATAATTTTCTTATTCATACTTTGTTTTTGTCAGTGGTAAGTAGGTCGAGTTGTAAATCAAAAGATCTTAAGCACATTAACAAACCTATTCTTTGAATGGTATGAACCATTTCTCATACATCATTGATACTTATGTTGTCATTATACATGTATATTTATTCTTAGTTCTAACACTCATATTAATATATTTCCCTGCCTCTTACAGTCACGTCGATGACATAGATTTGTTCGCCGGCGCAATGACAGAAACTTTACTGCCTGACAGCTCTGTAGGACCAACATTTGCTTGTTTGTTAGGAAAACAATTTAAAAGGTTGAGATTAGGTGACAGGTACTGGCACGAGACACAAGATCCAGTCATAAGGTTTACAAAAGGTAACTGCGCTTAAGTTTAATTTCTAAGCCGTTCAACCATATAAACATGTACATCGCGATCGTACGAACAAAAGTTTTTTACCATGGGTATGTAGTTTTAACATCTACCGGAGAATTTGTTTTCAATGAATGCTTTCTACTTCTACCTTTAAAAATGCATTTTTTTCATATAAGTACTCTGTTCTACATGATATATTATAATTTTATAATTTCATTTTATTAAATTTAAAAACAAAGATACTGTTTTATTTAAAACCCACATTCCTCCATGTATGTGTTATTATGTATTATATAGATATATAAGAGTACAGTATATGTTATAATTAGGTCAGCTAGCGGAGCTACGTAACATATCGTTGGCACGTGTGTTGTGTGATAACTTTGATGTTAGCCAAGTTCAGCCTGATGTATTCCGTGTACCCGGGGCGTGAGTAGAAATATATATCTATTGAGTTTAGTATCAATACACTACTTAATGTTTTATCATCTTACTAAAAAATTGTTAAGCAGCACGCCTCCAGATTCATGTTAATTTTTTCTTGGAAATGTATTTGAAAGTAAAATATTGTGAGGTGAACATATAAAGTAATTTGCATATATAATAGCAATCGGCACTTACAATCCAAGAAAATTATCAAAAGTGGTCCACTTATGCAAAACAGCCCTTACTGCGTTAGTAACGCAGTAGAAATATGGTGATAAAATACTGCAAAATCAGTCTTAAACCGCATGTAACATGAAAAATATAACTTGGATCTTCAAATTTTTTTACCTTTCTTAAGATTTTAGTACATTTTTCTCAATATTTATTTTCTTGGAATATTTTGTCTCATCTGATGACGTGCAGCTTTAATCTTTTATGGCTTGTTTTTGAAACATTATTATCACATATAAATGTTGTTTTTTTCAATATGTGACATTCATTGTTTTTACATCATGTCGTTTGCAAGGTGAAAGTAGGCACTTACACAAAATACATACCGCAGTGCTAACATAAGAACAAAAGTAGCTGTTAGAATGTGTTAAATTTCCTACTAATAGTATATATTTTTGTAAACTGTATTATCCCGAGCCACTTTGCAAGGGTTATATATCGAGCAAACGTATTTTAAAGACTTTTTTATGTGTAACGAAATAATATACTGTAATATGGCGTTTTTGATTGAAATAAAATATTCATTAAGTATTTTCTGCAGCAATTATGTACAAAGAAAAGCAAATTTTTAAGTAAAATAACTATTCAGATTAAAATCAAACGAGCAGTAAAGTATGCTTCGTCGCATGATGATACTGATACAACTATGAAAAAGGAAGCATATACTTACTAACATTATTGAGTACTTTTATAACAATGTGCTTAGTATAGAGATTAACTCGAAATTAATATTCGAAAGCCGCTTGTGAATCCGTAAAATACCAGAATATGACTTAACAGTATTCATTATTTCATCAATTTGCAACTGGAACATTTCCTATCTAAATCGTTTTCCTATTTGCTTGTGTGATTTTTTCGTGTTGAAATTGGTAGTAGATAGAGCGGTGATAGGGATGATTGAATTTAGAAAATATGGCACTTGCGAATAGTTGCCCATGACGTGCTTCCCTACATCGGTACGGCACCGAGCAGTATATTGAGAGGATCTAAAGTTTGCTTTGATCTACGCACAGAGTACATTATATAGGAGAGAGGCGGATAGATGAGCATCGATAGGCGAGCGAGGAGATAAGCTTGCCACACACACTGGATGAGAATAGCTTAGTGTAGGAGATGACGCGAGCACGACTGTCTTTGAGTCTACATAGAATGTGAATGTTTACACGGTGATATTTAATATAAAGAAAACACGCTCGCTCACACTCGCTCTCTCTCAGGTGGTATCGCTCACTCTCACTCTACCAGAACACGTCACACACCCCACTCTTCTCGCGCATAATAAATTGGAAAATAATCTTGGAAATTATGTTTTGAACAAAATAAATGAATTAAAAATAAAAAACAACCCTTCCCTCCCAGAAAACTCTGCATGTGTTAATTCTGTTCATGAGGATGAACGAAAAGTTAGTGCAACATATCTAACGCACCCCTAGCACAAGCTTATGCGGTATTCAGTCCTTAACAATAAAGGTATCAGAATCAAAGTATACTTCGGTTTATTGTATGTTAGTTGGTAAGTACCGACATCATCATAATGTGATATCAAACATTATGCTACACAGATTTGTGTTACCAAAAAAAAAAAAAATACAGTTTATTTCTATGTGGATAACATTCATTGACAATTTTGCTAATATATTAACTAAGTAGGTAATCCTGTCTCTTTCTTTCTTATTTTATTTAGCAAGTCATATTAATGTTAAAATATGCAGATGTCGTTTGATTTAATAGAAAAGTATACATTAAATAATATTATTAAAAATAGTACTGCAAAAAGTAATCTAGTGATACCTGATGAATTATTGCTCTTTGTATGAAAGACCTGATTTAACCTTTTATCAAAACATAAGCATTCTTATTCGCTCAAAAAACAAAACAAAAACAAAACAAACTTATTGCGACATCGTTGTAAAGAACAGTTAAAAGTACAGGAAATGAATATCTTATGTAATACAGAACCTAACAACAGCCACCACTTTACAACAGCCAGTTTAAGATTGTCCGGATGCTGTCAGTTGTAAGGTGGTTGCACTATACATGGAAAAGCATAAGAGTTGATAATTTTATACCCGGTTATGTAAACATTGTTTTGCGATGATTTAGAAATGATAAATACAAAGCTTTTGCGTTATATAATGTCAACAAAGCACATGAAACATAGAAGATAAAACAAATTTATCACTACAACAAATACGATTTCCTTATCTTACATAAAATAGCGGAAGCATACATACTTTAATTATTTCTCGTGACATTTTTATTACAATTATATTATACAATCGGAGACAATTTGTCCAGATAGAGATAATATCATATTTTATTATTGTTTTCTATCAATATGACGACCTTTAGTGTAATAGACTGGGTTTTATTACAATAACAGTTTGTCTGCCTGTGCCCACATTGATAACATTGCAATCGGGATCTTCTGGACTTATCTATATAGTTTTTTTATTTTGTATAAAGAGACACAAAAAAACAACGTATGAATTCATGGCGGAAGACGGTTTACTAGCTCACTATTTAAGACAAGAAGGCCACAATGATCCTTACATCGCTCACCTGGTTATTAAGGCTTTTACTGATAGAAAAATTAATATTCACTATATAAATACGAAGCAGATATAAAGTCTTAATTTTAAACTGATATCACAATGTTTATATCTCTATCTGTAATAATACACATTCCTAGGGGAAATCAATATTTACTATAGAAGGTACTGGTTGCTATACAAAATAAATGGTTGCTATTAATGTAAGTGGTAGCTATGGAAGTCAATGTTAGATTCACTGATTGCTGTTGAAAGTCAATGGTTGCTAAAGAAGTCATCAGTTGATAAACAAAGAAGACAATGTTTGCTTTGGAAAGTCTATAGTTGCTTAGTAGAGTAAGTGTTTCCTATTTAAGACATTGGTTGCTGGTCATATAGGGCTACCGAAATTGACTGGGTGCTATTAAAAGCCAATAATTGATTTCGGGAGACATTAGTTGCTTCGAAGTACACATATTGCTAAGTAAAGTCAATGGTTTTTATAAAAGTCATTGGATACTATAGAATGTCAATGGTTGCCGTGGAAGTCACTAGTTGTTATGGAAAGCCGATGAATGGTATGAAAGTCACTGTTTGTTATGGAAATCACCAATTGCTATGGATAGTCAAAATTTGCTATCGAATTCGTTGGATGTTATGGAATGTAGAAGAATGCTATGAAAGTCACTGGTTACTCAGAGAATACAGTGGTTTCTATCGAAAATACTGTTTGCTATTAAAGTCACTTGTGGCTATATTAAGTCAATGGTTGTAATGGAAGTCCCTGACTGCTATGGAAGTCACCGGTTGTCACTGGTTTCTAAGAAAAGTAAAATGTTGCTTTTTAGAATTTACACTTTTCTTACAGGAAATAAACAAACTGCCGAAAATATGCAAAACGCTACTGAATAAGCTTGAACATCATTCGAACAATAATATCTAAGCTTCGTAGGTTTGCACATATTCTGTTTTCTTCCATTGAAACTGAATGGTTGTTATTCCCCAAAGTTGTGAGAGTCACATTGATATACTGCCAATCGTTAAACGACACTTTATATCAGTCATCAACTTAGATTTGTAAATTCCTGTTGGAATTGATTTTTTCCAGGCTGATAAATTGGTCTCGCATATTTTGAATTAATGGATGAGGTGCTTTTTTACAGGAAGAATACGCCAATAGTATGCAATGTTATATGTAATTCTAATGAATGCTATGAAAGAGATTACTTTTTATTTGCTTAAAATTGAATTATTTTGCCTGAACTTATGATGGAAAAGTTTCGTAATAACATTATACTTTAGCAGTTCAAAGTATAATGATAATGCATTAGTAGAGTTGTGTAACCACGTGTAAGAAATTGTAAGCAAGTATTGCATTTTTTCCGAAAAATCTTAACAAAATTCTCTCAAGGAAATGTCAATTCTTTTTGTCGAGCCTGCTTGCGGTGAGCTCGACATAGTTGTATAGATTGCGGTTAGGTGTATGTGCTTATGTGCGTCCGTTCGTCCGGATTATGCTTGTCCGGGGCATAACTCTGTTATTAGTTGACAAATTCAAATGACTTAGCACAAATGTTCACAATAATGAAATGGCGAATCGCTCGCAAGAACCGTGTTGCTTGATCGAAGATCAAGGTCATAGTTAAAGGTCAAATGCAATTTAATGATCTCAGACAGCTTGTCCGCGCCATAACTCTGCCTCTTGCTGGTGGAATGTCGAATAACCTGGCACAAATGTTCAGCATCATAAGATGGTGTGTCGCGCGCAAGAACCGTGTGACTAGGTCAAAGGACAAGATCTTACTTTAAGGTTAAATACAGAAAAAAAATGTCTAAAAAAAGGTTGTTTGCACCATAACCTTATAGATAGCTGATGAAATTTCAAATCACCTTTCACAAATGTTTAACATCATGAGGCGGCCTGTCGCCATCAAGAATCGTATGACTAACTCCAAGCTCAAGGTCATACTTCACGGTCTGCTGGCTTGACATGTTGCTTTTGGTCATCTAGTTTTATATATAGATTAACATTTTATTAACATATTCATTTCATTTGAATTCAATTAGACTATAAGTTAATGTGAGAACATAACGGGTTATAGGTGATAAGTATGTTATTTCTCCCATTTAAATAAACCACGATTGCAAAATAACAAAACGAACTCGAAAACTCACGGATCATATGCCTTGATATGTCATATTCATATTGCAATTTAATATAACATTGATTATGGGACAGTGTATGAAACGGTACTTGATACTTGTTAAAGATTGGCTTTCGTATTTGATATCAACACTATCATTTGTTCAATAAACAATTTTTAAGTAAATGATGATTACTCTAATAACAAATGACATTATTACTGTCAAGGATCTTTCATCAGGTATATCAAATTGGAATGGGACAGTATTATTGCACTCTAGACATTGTATGATCGGATAGTATACTCTTACACTAGTGATCGCAACATGTCATACTTCGTCATATAATATTTGATTAGTAAGAATAAAGAAATACAAGAACATTTACTTATTAATATTGTTTATTGAAGGCTGAAATGTTTTTTTCTAATTACCTTAATATGAAAACATAGGCAATATAACTTGATTTACACGCTTAAGGAAAGGTGTTCGTAAAAGCATCCAAACTTTTGTTATGAAAATAGTTGATTGCTACATCGTAGTAAAGAATAGCAAAATTTCAATGATAACCATACACAAACGTTTTAAAGACCAAACAATTTTATAGATGATAAGACATTATCATGATTAAATAAATCAGGGTTATGTAAGCACTATTTTGCGACCGTTATTTTTATGATTTTCCAATACTCATTGCAGTAACTCATTAGAACTTTAATTAATTCCTTGGCAAAAATGTAGATAATATCAACGTTCTATTCCGACGGTACATGTTATATTTTGATATATAATGTTAGGAAAGCGCATGAAAAACAGATGATAAAAGAAAGTTATCACTACAGCAAATATGATGTCCTTATCAAACATGAAATAGCGAAGGAATATTATACTTTTATTATTTCTCCAGCCAATTTTATTACAATTTTATGACATAGTCCACGCAATTTGTCTTGATAGGGATGCTATCGTGCTTTGTGTTGTCTATCAAAATGACGACATTCTTCTATAATACTGTCGGTGTTTGTAATAAAAAACAAAAGAAACACATACACACAAAAAACAAAGCTATATGGGATAATTTTTTTTAGAAATTTATAAATGAAAAATTATGTTGTTTTTATACTCATATGAATATTTCTAAAAAAAGCTGTAATAATTTCTGTTGTTTAACACACATAAAAATGCACGTAAACAGAATAAAATGTTTTGAAACAAAATATGAGGCTGCTACGAAAGTAAACCAACAAATACCAGTAGATTCATGATGTCTCTCTCCCAGATTTTTCACGTCAACTCTAAGCGAGTTTGCTTAGCTTGCATGCATATTCAAAATATGTTATACAACAGGAAATACCAATTTTCATTGAACGGTTGAAGTAAAAAACATAATGTATACATCAACAATAATCTAGGTGATGATAAAATAATTTTATGTGTTACAACAATAACATAACCACTAACAAATGCGGTTAAATTTAATTATACAAAATTAGAGAACAAAAAATCGAAGTTGTATTTTTGAATTAACCTCTGTAACATGCTTCTGCATGATGAGAAATAAAAGAAAAAACAAGTGCAGACAGTTTTGTTGAGATATTGCTACGCCTTAAGTGATGTTCCTTGACACTCATTAGTTTTCATTTGAAAGTTTCCAATAGGAATGCTTTTCCTCAAATTGTGTCAAATAGTACTCTTCAATTTTGATTTGGTCTTTGAGCTATAACGTTTGAAATGAAGAATCTAAAAATATTCTGGTGACAATGAAAGCTGTGACCAAGCAAAACTCGAACAGATTAAGAAACAATAAATATACCAAATTTTCTTTGATGGACTAACTTAAGCAAATCGTATGCGGTAAAATAGATTTATGTTTTTTTTTCAGAAGGAGTACATGTTTTATTTTTACTATTGTTACTTATTTATATGTGACTCATAAATTAGGTAAGATTGCATTTTCTATCTTGCGCTAGATGAAAGTGCATTAACATTCATTATTAAAGTAATCATTAAATTATACGATATGTGTTCTGTAATTAAATTGCACGATTTCATCAAGATATAATTGAAATATTGTGGGTGAAAGGCTAATTAATTGCTTGGTAGAGCAGCAACACTTTAATCATATTCCTGCCAAGATTGAATGTAAATATTCCTTTGCGAAATCAATCATAGAAATTAATTTCTAAAATTATGCTTGCAAACCCTGAGATAAAAGAGATAAATCAGTTAGATAAATAAAATTTCTTTTTATAATATGGAAAGTAAAAATGAATTATTATATATCTATTATAACTATTTCTACTTAGATACACACGAGCAATTAAGTTTGACTGTTGCTGGCAAATATCTGAAAAAGGAAAAACACATTATATGCGTGGACAATCTTGTGATACTGTGTATTAACCCATCTCGACTTATTGTTTCAGACGATAATTATCGGGGAAAGCTTTAAGTTATAATAAGTTATCCCCTGCAATTATATACGAGGATTGATTGATACATTCGCGGAATTACTCTATAACTCATTGTTTCATTTAAATATGGAAACGAAACGTTTAACTATTCCATGATAAACATATATTATCGGCTTTATATCAAGCAAAATATGGCGATGCTTCATCACACAATTTTTGTACATTTAGCATTAAACAAGATCATATATCACTAATTGCCGCACGTCACACAAAAACATCACGTCACAAGAAATGACGTTAGGTCTGTTAAGCGTCAAAGTCAAGCGTACCGTTCACTTTTCCCACGTAATCACCATTAGTAACTTAACATTTCCTATATGTCTGCAAACCCACTGGTCGAATGTAGCCAGAAACTGGTCACTGTCGAAAGACATTACAGCACAGCTAGCATTATTTTTGTTTTTCATGGATGTCTCGAAGTGCTGACCTCTGGTCAAATGTAGCCAGAAACTAGTCACTGTCGAAAGACATTACAGAACAGCTAGCATTATTTTTGTTTTTCATGGATGTCTCGAAGTGCTGACCTCTGGTCGAATGTAGCCAGAAACTAGTCACTGTCGAAAGACATTACAGAACAGCTAGCATTATTTTTGTTTTTCATGGATGTCTCGAAGTGCTGACCTCTTAACTGGGAATTAAGTTCTTGAAAGAAACAGTCCGGCATTGTACGGTGGGTGAGGGAGGAGCTCGAACCCGAGCAATTTGATGTCCAATTGTGCATAATACGTCCGGTAGGCGGGGACGTTTGAGTGCTCGTGCTTGGCGTTTTCAATTCAGACGACTGATACGTGGATTCCGGATTCATGTTTCATTATCCTATGTAAGAAATCATCGCCGTCAGATTCGTATAATACAGTAATCACGATAGTACAATCCCATTCAACCCTTCCTAAGGCAATGTTGTTTACATTGGTTGCTATTGAGACGGAAAACTTGGTACCGGTTTGAGTGATATTCATACTAATTATGCAGAGAAGATTAAAGGCTTTTATGTATTTATATGTAATTTCATGATTTACTGTATTGAAATGTAAAATCAAGAAGTGATATCCGCAAATTTGTCAAACAACCCTCGCACTTAAAAATTACTGGTGTAAACGAACAAATTGAAAATAAAATATACACAACTTTTGAACGCTCACAAATATCAGCCTGGAAATCAGTGGAATAAACCGCTACAATTCGGGGTTATTCATATTGCAAAGAAAATGATTAATGCAGTATTCTATGTTTTCTTACAATAATATTTGTTTTAGATTTTTTTCTCAAAGTACTGAGGATCACAATGATAATCTTCCAATCTCCGAATCTCGGACTTCACTTTATTTTCTTTATATCATTTTTCTTATTCAGAATTACAGATTTCTCTCTAAAAATGGAGTTCTGTTCTATTTCCTACAAAAGGAGTTGGTCTAGTTTATTTTGTGCAAATCTAAAAAATGCAATGGAAGTAAATGCACTACTTAATTTAAAATTGAATTAGTCAGTCTGAGAGGAGTTTGATTGAAAAATATTCGTAATCAGATTATCTTTTGGCTGTTCATTCCAACATATCTCAGTGAAAGTGCATTTATAGAACTCAAGTATCATTATTAAGTTACTGCATATCGAGTAGTGTATATTTGTGAGGTTCATATAAGGAAAATATTCTTTAAATTTATGTCCAGATGACCCTCTTCATCAATTAACGATTTGATAAAAAGAAAACAGCTTCGTGATTTTAATAATTTTATATGAAAGCTGATTCACTTAAATGTAGTCCATTTAATCACATAATTTGATGGCGATGACACAGTTTTAACATTAGTGTTTATTTCATTTGAATAAACCATATTTTTATAAATATTGATAATATTATAACCCTATGCATTGGTATAATTATCATGATTTTACATATTGAAATTGAATATTTCATTGAGTATTGCACAATCTATTAAAAGGGAATATATGCCAAGAAGTGACTTTCATTATGTTACATGAATCGAGCTTGAATAGTTATATTATAATAATGTAACATAAAAACTTCTACGGACTATTTCTTCATTAAATTACAACGGATGTATTAATAAAAAGTAATGATATTTAAATCAAAAATGGGGAATGTACTTTTTGCAGTACGGATATTGTATAATTTGATAACATTTCGCCTTAAGTGCATACATTCATACTGCGACATATGTTAACGTAATATGTAGTTAATAATTATTATATTTGGAATATTAAGGAAAAGAAGTAATGTAAGAGAACTGGAAAAAATTGTCTAGTATAACCAATACAATATCATAAAATCGATATTTTTACGCACTTTATGGATGGCTAAACTGGTTTGAAATAAATAAAATAAATGCATTTCTTCTTCCAACGCTCGTCTAAGAATAAACTAAATAATCACGGTGGTGATGAAAATATCAAATTGTAATTACATTAATAGTGATACACTCCAATGCGACCATAGGGTCCAAGAAAAGAATATATTATGTGATAAAGAACAAAACAATTTAGTAGATGGTGAAACATCGGAATCATCAAGTATATACACGATTATAATGCATTTTTTGTTACCGTTTTTATTGGCGAATATTTATTAATAATGCAAAGGTAACGTAATCTAAAAGAAAATATAAATAAGCAACAACAAAATAAATAAAAATAAATAAATAAAGATACATGAATATATAAAAAAAAATAAATAAATAAAGATAAATAAATAAATAAATAAATTAAAATAATAAATAAATAAATAAAAATATCGATACCTTGGAACTCTAGTTATTCCCCTGAATATGTAAAAATTCTATTCTGACGGCAATATATTTGTTATAAAATCTTAACAAACCAAATTGAAAACAGAAGATGAAAGGGTTTAATCAAAACAACAAATATGATATCCTTATCTTAGTGCTCGCCAAATTTTTTAAGCCAATCACCGACGAGGATTTTTCAAATTTTCAGGTTACAAATCTTAATAGAACAGATTTTATATAAACTGGACGTTTTATATTACAAAACGCAAGTGGGCGGAGCACTAAGCCGGTTAGAGTGCATATTGGATGTTCTTCGTAAATAAGAAAGCTACAGTCGCTTCGCAAGCTCCGCTCCTTTTTAGCTTTCTTATTTACGCACTCTATTTATGCACTCTAACCTATACGTACATGAAATAGCGAAATAATATATACTTTTATTTTTTCTCTTGATGATATTATTGTTTCAATAACATTATACTATTGGAGACAATTTGTCCAGATAAAGGTGATATCATATTATATTAGTGTTTTCTATCAATATGATGACCTTTCGTGTAATAATCCGACTGCTTTTTACTATTTCCACATTGATTCTTTTTCAGTAGAGAGAAAAAAGAGAACAATAACAACAACAACAACAACAAAAAGGATTTTATGTATCTCTTTATACTTTCCTTAAAACATTTTGTAATTTTCTAAAAGGAAAACAGTATCTGTTTGTAGAACTTCTACAAACATATATTTTATAAAAAATGACTTTTTATCTGAGCAGTAAATATATACTTCGACACTTAGTTTTTTTAATTGAAATAGCTTTATGCATATGAAAGCGTTATATAATTATTCTGCCTTTTTTGATAAATTGCAGAAGTCAGATATTACGATCAAAGTCAGCTAATACGATCACCCACCATAAGCCGTCTGACGCTCAATAGTCTGCCTATCCTTCAGGGATAGCATCCAATTTTGTTCAGTTAATAGCTTTGGGGTTTAAAAGACCCCGCCACAGAATGATATATTAAAATGTTGATACAAGAGTTTACAATTGGCAAGGAATATTGCCAAGTAAACCGCTTCTACCTTTTTTTAATTAAAGCCCTAAGATCAAAATTGAATTAGCAACCTGTAAATTTTATAGTAACTATTGCTATGCCTTAGCAACCAATGACTTCCAAAGGAACCACTTGCTCCTCCAGCTGCCAGATTTTCCCATAGAACCCATCTATGTTCCATATAATTCAGTGGCTTCTGCAGCAATCCTTGACTTTCCTTAGCAACCATAATTTTCAATAGCAGCTCTTAGTGCCCATCATAGCAATAATTGACTTTCCGTTATAACCGGTCACTCTCCCTAGCATCCAGGCACTTTCCCTAGCATCCAGTGACTTCCATATAAATTACATGCTTCCATGCAATCTTTTAATTCTCCAAAGCAGCCAGTAATTATTTTACTTGACTTTGCATCATCTTATTTGTCTTTATAAAACGGGATTCAAAGAATTTTTCGACTGCGTACACATTTTTATTTGTCAATAAATTTTCCGATCAGTTAATTATGACCGAGCAACCAACTTTTATATTGAATGCTACAGATATAATTTTTAAGTAATTGAACTATGATATCAATTTACCTAGACCTTTTTGCCAGCTTTATATGCACATTTTGTAAAATAATGATAGGAATGTACTTGACGTCTACCAACATCAATAGTAACACAACAGCGTTTCAGGTTAACCATACATTACTGTTGAAAGAAGAGATATCAAAGTAATATTATCGAATAAGCCCTGTCAAAAATGCGACTGTTTTGCTGATAAAAAAATCTAATCTAATTGTTGACAGTTTGTTGAAATATTGCTATGCTTTAAGTGATATTCCTGACACTCATCAATTCAAAGTTGAAAGTTTCCAATAAGACCACTTTTCCTCACATCATGAAAGTTGAGTCTTATCGAGTATGAATACAAGTTTAAGTTTTTTTTGGTTTGAATTGAAAACCTTAATTGATTTTGGTGAGAATGACATTTATCAAGAAAATAGAACTCCAACGTATTTAGAATCAGATCTTAATTGGTGGAGAAGAATTAAGCAAATCGTATATAGTAAAGAGCTGTTGATATGATATACAAAGTCGTTATCTTATTTTATTTTTCAAGTATCATTATGGTTTATCCAACTAAGTCGCTGAATATTTACTACATTATAGGAACGCCCAATGGCCTTTATATTATATTATACGCATCTCATAAATTGACTGAAATGATTTGTTGTATTTCATGTATGAAATCCAAGTAAAGTATACAAAATAATAGCATATGCTGGGTGTTAATATGTTAATCAAACAAAATGCATAGTTTTATCAATTTGAAGATAGAAGTAGTGTGGGTAAAAACTTATGAATTGCAAAACTTTAATAAAATCCCTGCAAATATTGAATATTTATATTCTATTGCGAAATATATACAAATATTATATAAAATTTATCATATGACCATGTTTGCGAACCAGGAGATGAAAATAAATCCATTGGGCACATATGATTTCTTAAGCAAACGCATATTTATCTGTTATTAGGTTTTCTTAAAGGGACTCCACTGAGGTTTTTTTGACGATGTCGGGACTGGAAATATTTTTTTGAGATTATTACTTCATTTGATGTAGATCTATCCTAATAACTTAAGTGTAAAATTTCATATCATTAGCTAGCTCCATTTTTCCAGAATACTTATTTAAATAGTGAAAAATGACCCAAATTTGAAAAGCGTTTAAACGCTTTTCACTCAAATCAGAGTGAGAGTAGCACAAACATATGATTTTCAATGCATTTCTTGTATATTTCCTAGTAATATTTTATTTATATTTTGTTTAAAGTGCTCGTGTGTATCTATGTGAAAAATTAAAATGTTATGTTTTAGGCTTATAAACCTCAGTGGAGTTCCTTAAAATTAACCCTGGCAACAATATGAGAATTTTGCTGAGCATGGAAAAAGGATAAAAACATTTGATTTTGGAATGTGTGCTGTGCATTAACCCTATTTGACCCATTTTGTTTTGATTCATATCAATACCTAAAGATATTAAAAATTATAGTTAATTCTTTGACACAGTTAATTTACTGTCGCCGGACTTTACTTGGTGGCTGTGTCCTATGAAGGTAACTTTGCCTTGTTGACCATTTGTTCTCATATTGAACCGCCAACAATATACAACAATTCAACAAAGACAATATATCAATATTCATGACATATGTCCCTAGATATTTTGCTTTAATGTTCAATTCGATAAAAGTTTATTTACTTGCAAAACAGAGCAAATAGCACAAAGTAATCGTGTACATTACCTCAAAAGACTCTATTTACAGTTGTCAAGATGAAATGTAACTGTCCATGCAAATAAATTTAGATGGACTGAGGTAATAAGACAAAAACAAAATATCTTTATTTTTATGTATGGATTATAAATCTGTTTTACTGCCACCACAAGTCATAGAAATATTTAACTTACTAAATAAACTAAAAACTTGTTGCGATTTTAATATGAATTCAAAGGAAAAACACAACAAATTGGCTATTTAAGATTTTTTTCCGCGAAATTGATGAATACTCGTATGAATGAACAAAGAAGGAATGGTTGAATATAATTAAATATATGAGTGGGTGCATCCATTGCAGCAATCAGCATATCTGCTTTATTGAATTAATCAAGAAAATGTTCTTGAAAATTACATTTGCCTATTGGCGACATTTGTCGTCTGGATTTACCCTTTAATGAGATGTCAAATCTCAGGGGTTTTGTATTTATTTACAAAATCACTTGCAAGAGATCTTTCTTAAATGGTAATGTTGTCATTGCATATAAAAAGCAGAAATAGAATTAATTCTGTAACAAATATACGGATATCGATATTATCGCAGTAACTACAATAAAAACAATATACCAAAGTCATAAATGCGAACAAGAAAGGCTAAATAGTATTATGAATTATCTACTAAAGGAGACTTCATAATTGCAAATACCAATTCATTGTTCCGATTTCTGGTCAACTGTTTGATGATATTTTTCAATAAAAATGCTTAGCCAAATAGATCATTTTTTACCTTTCTTATTATAAGGGTTCAACTAATAAATATAACCATATAAAGCACTGTAACAGTTTGAATATAATGGAACGGTATTGTCTATACCAGTAGGACTGCATTTTTTGAAGATAAATAAAATGTCCTGTGTTTTCTAACAATGATACTAAAGGGTTTTTGTCCTCAAAATGCTGATATTTTTTGTTGATATACTGCCGTTCTTCAAACTAAATTTAATATTAGACATCCATATTGATTTAAAATAAGCTTGTATAGTCTTTTCTTTTTCTCCAGACTGACAGATTGGTCTCGAAGATTTTGAATTAAAGAATAAGTTTTTCCATCTGTACAGATATACTAAAAAGGCCAATTGTGTCGTCTGTGCAATTCTAATGAATGTGATGGAATTGATAGGCTGATTTTATTTAATTGAATTTGATTTTTCCGTCTGAGTTTATGATGGAAAATCTTCGTTAATCAGATTCTATTTTGGCAGATTCTATACAGTATATCATCATGGTGGTGTATCTTTATATTTGTGTTAGCATACAATGACGTTACAGCAACTAGTGTTATGTTTTATGTTTGTTAGAAGTATACATTATCCTACCTTCAATATGATATGCCCAGATGACCTTTTTGTTTACGTACGGAAGATCATTTCACGTGTATATAAATATAAAAATGTATCTTCAAAGCAACATGTCTCCTGAAGATAACAGAAAAACTGCCAACCTACTGACATGTCAAAATCCTTCTAAAACAACATCATGTAATTGAAAGAAATCGAAATGACACTCCAAAGGGGGCGTCCGTGGCCGAGTGGTTCAGGTTGTTGACTTCAAACCACTTGCCCCTCACCACTGTGGGTTCGAATCCTGACAGGGACTTTGGATTCCTTCATGTGAGGAAGCTATCCAGCTAGCCTACGGAACGTCGGTGGTTCTACTCAGCTGCCCGTTCGTGCTTAAAATAATGCACGGAGGGGCACCTGGGGTCTTCCTCCAACGTCACCAAACGACCTATACTGTGTCGGTGTGATGTAAAACCCAATGAAAACGAAACAAAGACACTCCAAAGTGTTCATAATTAATATTGCTCTGAAAACGGGAAAACACTTCTTTTATTAAACTACGGAATTCTTTCCCTTAGGTTTGTTCCTAGTATTATGTGCTTGTACAGGGAATATCGCGATCTGTGATCCGGAACGCATGGAAAATCGGGATATATATATATATATATATATCTATACATTATGTATATTTGAAGTCATTTCTGGAAATAAAAATATAATTTATTAATAACAATATCATATAATTATAAGATTACCAACTTTTCGATTTTAGCTTTAGCTAGAAATATGATTAGGGCCTACGCAATAACGAAAAATGATATACGACCCCGGGCATACCGGATACTGGGATTGTTTTCGGACCGATGTAATGACACGTTACCCTGATTCATAAATTATCTTCTATTTATGTCGGATACTGCGTTAGTAACGTAGTGGATTATGCAAAGGAAAAACACGCTTTAATCCAGTGATTTTTTTCACTCGTTTTTACAACTACTGTTCGTTTATTTTTCCAAAATGATTCAAACAGACGACTACGATTTTTGACATCTACGTACACATGTAAGGATGCCAAAACATATTGTTATCAGTTAATAATCTAGATTATATCACATTTACCTGTTTTAAATCAAAAGCTACACCTATAAAAATTAGAATATGTACACCATTTTAAATGCAGATTTGACCTTTGATATTTGACTTCAAATGACTTAAAACCTTATTTAATAGTGTTTTTAAGCTCAATAGAATAACTATGATAGTGATTAATGAGCATCCGTTACGTTTCGCTTACTGTTAATATATCAAATAAAATTAATAGCGTTTTAGATTTTAAAAAAATATAGATTTCATACTTCCAAGGGTTTCACCAATGACATAATTATGCTAGGTGAAAATAACAATTATATGCATGGAATATCAGTTTTCTAAATGGTCTAAATGGTCTAAGTAAAAAATGAATATAAAGTTAGAAATGAAGTATTTTAAGTGTAAACAAAAACATCAGTATAACACAGACAATGACGTTGAATGTTTACATTACACTATAATAGAAGGTAAAACGTAATATACTTTGAATTAACCTTCGTCAATTTTTACAGCTTTACTAGAAGGTAAATAAATAAAAGTTTAAAAACAAGATTTATTGAGATATTACTACGTCAAATGTGATTTTCCTGACACTATCAATTTTAGGTAGGCTTGTGTTTCATCAAAGCCCTGGTAGATAGGTGCCAAGGCTGAAGTAAATGTTTTGACTTTTTGTTTTTAATGAAAAACGAAAATTCATTCTGGTAAGAATGAAAGTGCGGAACAAGAACAAGTATCTCGAAAAGATTTAGAAAGAAGAAATACATGCAGGAATTTTTGTTTTGGAAAATATAGGTTAAGAAAATTGTATGCAGTAAGACTGTTTTGTATGATATATAAACTTGTTTTTTTATTATAATTTACACATGGTTTCAAATACGATCGATCACATGGGTCTATGTTACTATACATTCTATAAAACGCTGAATATGTATATCTTTTCTCCACTGCAAACAACTCCATTTTGTTTTATAATGCACACATTTTCTATATACATGTTTAAATATATGACCCATAAATTAAGTTATGTAATTATAGTTTATATCGTGCGCTTGATGAAAAGCTTACTAGCATTTATGTAAATTGTGATCTTGAAATTGATAATACGTTTTTAATGTAATATACAATCTAATTGAACAGTTTCATCAAGATATAATTGAAATATTGCGGGTGAAAGGCTAATGAATTACTTGGCTGAGCAGAAAACTTTAATCAAATCCCTGCCAAGATTAAATGTAAATATTCTATTGCGAAATTAATCACAGAAATTTAGCTCTATATTAAATGAGATAAACGATATAAATCTTTTTGACAAATATTATTCATTTTTTAGCTGATAAGTGTTACAATATAAAGTTAAAATATTAAGTTCGATTCATTCAATTTACATAATTATGCATTAAAATGTCTGATAGACATAATATACGTATACCTCACAAGTTTAATTTAAACCTTGAATATTTCCTTAGTATGCAGTGAATGTCAAAGTAAAAAATATTGTCCATGCAACCAAATAAGTTTTTAAGCAAACTTGTATGCCCTCACCTGCTTTTTGTTGGAAGTAACATCTCGATGCCTTATTAGTGACCAAAAGTTCGGCATTTGTTCGAGGTTATGTTCTGTACCTTCATAATCTTTGTTGCCAAGAACGAAAGTAAAATCTACTTATTTAATTTTTTAGCCATATTACCAGTTCTATAGGCAACGTATTTAAAATGGTTTACGTGCAGAAATATGTTTATACACATATATGTTGATTATCTTAAACTATAGTAAACAAGATCAACAAGGAAAGGTGGCGTTCAATGAACGCAACGCTTGTTTTTCGTTATCAAATATATTGTCAAATGTTGCAATTTAACTGACCTTTAAATACACTTAGACGGACTGACTAAAATTTGAAAAATACAAATAAAACAATAATATATGACAAATGAACATATGCTAATATAAATCAAAAGTGAAGCATAATAAAACAAAAAAGTGTTACAGTAGATGATTGTACAAAACACTGGAAATAAGTTCAAGCATTTATATGTATAAGTTTCATTTGAATATTTTTAGAAATGAAAATATTTTATCCCCAGAGTCTGTTTCTTCCAAGAAAACTGAAGGGTTGTTTTTCTCCAAAAGTGCTGAGAGTTTCAAATATGAGCACTGCCAATCTTAAAATGACAACAATTTATATCAGACATAAACTTTGATTTAAAATGTTCTGTTCGAATTGTTTTCGTTATTTACAGACTGACAGATTGGTCTCGTATATTTTGAATTAAGGAATGAGGTAGTTTATCTATACAGAGAGAAGTAGGCCAATTGTATGTTATGTGCAATTCTTATGAATGTTATAGAGGTGATTACTTTATTTGCTGAAAATTGAATTATTTTGTCTGAGCTTATGATGGAAAATCTTTGTGATCAGATTATCTTTTGACAGTTTCTCTCCAGTACATCGTAATAACGGCGCATTAGTTTGTAGTTTTATTTTACCATTCCTATAGTACTGTAAAGAAAACATATAATTTTATGTATGTTTTAGATCTTATGTCCAGAAGCATGTTTTGATCATCTACTGATTTATGTATGGAAGACAGTTCCACTGAAAGTAAAAAAGACTAAAATTTCGTTTTAGCACATAATTGGACAATTGTGACATAGTTTTGAAATTATGCCATTTTTATAATAATAATAATAATCTGTACAATAAACGATAAATGAGCAATTGATGATTAATCAATATAATGTATTATATTGCAAAGTACTCTTCCTTAATAGAATTTTGCACATGTAAGAAAACAGAATGATATATAAACAGATTGAGAAGGTATTTTTGCATTAAACATACTGTATGATTCAATAGCATTCCTAAGATGTTACAAAAAGCTTTTAGTCGGCATTTCTAGACATTCAAGATAAACCATATGCTTATGTTTTTCTGACTGTTGAGTATTTCGAGTGTATTATAATTTTTAATACTTTAATAACTAAAAATATCTTATTGTTATTTTTTCATTCTTCTTACTTTTAAGTATTACTATGTTAATTTATGTTCACAATAAGATATGAAATAAAAAATTCAATATTCAATAAAAATAAGATCAGTTAAAATAAGTGAAAAAGATGCGATGCAAACAGATACGTTACAGTGCTTAGTTGTATAAATTTAGCAAACAAAAATGATGTAAAAATAAAAGAAGTAACATAAAATAAGAAATTAAAACAAAATACACAAGCAGAGATGCAATGAGAAAAGACGTACGAAAGACCGGTAGGGCCATTTCAACTTCATGAATTCTCGATTTCATCTTCATGAATTCACAATTTTAACTTCCTAAATTCCCGTTTTCAACATACAGAATTCACGAATTCCCGATTTCAGCTTCATGAATTCCCGATTTCAACTTCATGAATTCACCATTTCAACTTCACGAATTCACGATTTCAACTTCATGAATTCACGATTTCAACTTCACGAATTCAACTTTGTGAATTCACGATTTCAACTTCACGAATTCACGATTTCAACTTCACGAATTCACGACTTCAACTTCATGAATTCACGATTTCAACTTCGCGAATTCACGATTTCAACTTCACGAATTCGCGATTTCAATGTCAAGAAGTTTAAATCGTGAATTCGTGAAGTTGAAATCGTGAATTCATGAAGTTGAAATCGTGAATTCGTGAAGTTGAAATCATGAATTCGTGAAGCTGAAATCGTGATTACGTGAAGTTGAAATCGTGAGTTCATGAAGTTGAATTCATGAAGTTGAAAACGTGAATTCATGAACTTGAAATCGTGAATCCATGAAGTTGAAATCGTGAATTCGTGAAGTTGAAATCGGGAATTCATGAAGATGAAATCGGGAATTCATGAAGTTGAAATGTCCCTAGCGGGCTTTTGTAAAGATGTGAGAAGTGCTTAGTCGTATCAAAAGATAACTAAAAAAAAAACAACAACAACAACAACAAAATACAAAATAAACGTAAACATAAATATTGAGTCAATTACCCAATGTCTGATAAACTTTTTTCAGACTTGCATATCAAATAGTTTATATTATGCTTTTAAATAAGTTGTCACTTTTCTTTATCAAACAAGACGCATTTGCTTAAAATATTTGAAATATTGGATATCATTGGGCCAATGATATGGCTTCGCAGATTTTCTTGATAATAATGATAATACGAAGAATATTCTTCTTCGTTCACCTTTATGTAAAAGTGATGTGTCCTGTGATGTATCAATAAAACCCCTCAAAGTTATATTGATTAACTATGAATTGTTTAAAGTCACTCAATGAAACTCATTAATTTTATACTTGAAATTCATTTTGTAGTTCATTTTCTCTAGACATATCTGGTCTTCCTGCTCTTGAACACAGAAATGTATCTGTAACTAAGTAAAGCGGACTTAATGTATGTTATGAATGCGATTTCAGTTATAGCATTACTTAAATGGTTTATAAAGAGTCTAGATTCTCTTTTAGCGAGTTGTAGGTATGGTGTTAGTGTTTCTTTATTATACACAAGAATGGTGTATGAGATAATTAATTGTGCATATGATAAAATGCTTCCGAATGGATGCGAATAAAGGGCAAAATCAGTGCTTTTAGGCATTACATTTAAATGTTGTCCCGTGAAGTCATAAACAATGTTCCCGTTTATCTGAATAAATAAATAGCACATTGTATCCACATCATCAAAATACATAATTTGCATGGAGAAAATGCCAAACAGTCTGTTAGATAATTACATACAAAACGAGCAAGCAATGACCACCAAGATCAATATACAAATACATGTTTTGAAATAAATTCAACATGTGTTAGCGATACTTTAAGTGATACTCCGCTTTATTGTATTTATAAAATTATCTGGCATTTATCTTTTATTAATCGTTAAACGAATTCTCAGAATACTTAAAGCATTAAACAGCAAGGTATCATTGTTGCCGCCGTATCAAAGGTAAGTGAAAAAATAAACTATTGTTATTATACTTTAAAGGTAGCACTGTTCGCTGTTAGAGAATTTTCAATCTTCCGCTCTATTTCTGTGTGATATTCTCTCTTAGGAGTAAAAGATACAAGACAGTTAATTACACAATAATTTTTTTATTGTCTTTCATAAACATTACATTTCTCAAGAGATTGTATGGTTTAAAATGTATACAATTATCTTCGGGAGAGAAATCAATTGTTTGAGACTAAACGTAACACAACTTTAAACAAATTTAACGAATAATGATCCTGTTTATGTGCTTTTAAATATTAATCCTGATTTATAAGCCACCTTAGTTTTGATCCAGTTATTAAAGTAACTCGTATTTTTATAATCCAACAATGAGCTTGTTTCGTTGCAAATTTAGTTTTATGTTACATTTTGAAGTTTGTAGCAACATTTATTAGCCTGATATGATTGATATAAATGATATATATTATACAGTGGCAGGATATTACAAACATTTGATAATTATTTAAAGTTTAGGTTGTGTACAGGTATGGCATTTAGAAATAGCGTTGCTCTCATGTTAATCATTTCGTTTCATTTTGAAGCATTTCGTGTTATATCGTCACTGAAATAAATAAACCTGCACCTAAATAATGTTGAGCGATAATACAAGAACATTAATTGTATAATTAGTATTAAAAATACATGTCGTATTGAAGATGCAGATAAATGACGAATTTTGACATGTTTAACTCATATACTGTTCCTTGATAAAGTGAAATTATAAACAACAACAAGACATTGTTTGGCATGAACACATATTTCCGAGTTTTCAGTTTAAGATTGTCTGCAGTTCTATATTTTTCGCTGTTGCGCCATTTTATTATTAAGAAAGGAAACAAAAACTTTAAACAAGTACCAATAATTAATTGACATACTGCCAATATATAAGCGTTAATTTACGTCATAAATGTATCAAATATCATTTGAAAGATAAAACAGAAGTGTACTTCTCATCGTTTGATAGATTACTCTTCTAGATTTTGAAGTTTATGTGTGATCTGATATGAAATTTAAAAAGTATGCAAAAACAAATTGAAATAGTTTCTCTCGTAATGAATACAGCGGAAGAGATTTTATACATAATTTATATTAATAATCAATAGGGTTGGTCTAGTGTTTAATTGTAAATTCTGATTAAAGTCCAAGCTTGCAATGTCAAAAGCTTCTAAAATATGACTAACTCTTGGCAGCTTCCCTATATGGAGTATCTTCATATATGGACTGTTTCTGTTATAACATCAAAATATATAAACATCCTACATTTCTTAACAGACGACATTTTTGACGGTAAAGTAATATAATGTTAATAATTAGGTGTTTTCATAATGGCCTTGTTATTTGGCTGAAGACTATAATATTAGCCTGAGGTCAAAGACCGAAAGCTAATATGACAGTCTAAAGCCCAATAACAAAGCCATTATGAAATCACTTGATTATTACAATTTTATCATTAAACTACACATAACTTAAAAAAGTTAAAAACAAAAAGTAAATAATGTAAATTTTCGTGAGATATTGCATATGAGGTTCTTGTTTTAAAAATGTCTCTGGAACCTTCCTGGCAGCAATTCAATACGGCGACTTTTTCAATGAAACAAAAGAAGATTCATAACGGCCGAGTTGGAGTGTCAATAAAAATTCTCCACTCTCATAATAATCGAGTTTTTTCATAAAGGTCGTATTTTTGCATAATGGCTTTGTTTTATGTTCATAATGTCGTGTCGAACTTTATATTAGCCTTCCATTAGAAGTGAAAACCTGCCTAATATTGAAAATATATCTTGAAAAATGAAACACTTTAAGATGTATGTGTTTCTAAACGAATCTATCGTGTTTCATTTAGTCAACTTAATTTACTCTAAGTATTTTTTTAAATAAAATCGTAATTTACGTTCGGGTAGACGAGTTTTCTACAAAAAGGGTATGAGTGGGAGCATTCAGCAGGTGCGAGATGACTTAATATCCTACCATTGATATTTTTTTATAACATTTGAAGGTTCACATATGTATGAGGTGCATTCTATAATTATCCCTGTTCTTCATTGTCACAAATAACATTGTAACTTAGATATGATAAAATATTTCGTACATAATAAAAATGGAATTAAAAAAAATGTAATATTGTATACTTGGAATACAATTAATGTAGTAACCTGTACAAACCGTTTGAATCAATATGAACAAACTATAATATGTACATAGGTCTATCAAATCAAATCGATTGTTCAATTCTTGACAAATATTATACAAATATAGGACGCATCATACTTATTTAGACTTTTAATCTGTAAGAAAAATATTTTCTTGATTCAAACAGCTCAGAAATTTTCCAAATACTTTTATGGTTAAAGAAAACCTTGATGTATTTTAAATTTAAGTCATTATTTGCTACAAATAAACAGGAAATGGCTTTCATTTTTATTGTTTCTGACAGATTCTCATATTTCGCACACATTGAACGATTGAAATTATTTATAATTATCTAAATAATACACATAGTATTTATGTATTCGCGAAATGAATACTATTAATTGGCGACAAACAGAAACACGTTGCATTGACAGAAAATGAATCAATGCAAAAGATAGTAGTTTTTTTCTAACCTTTTGGGAAATTATCGAAGACAAATTGGTATATTTGATATTTCTTATAAACACATCTTGGCAATTACATTAGCCTACAGGCGACATGTCCGTCTAGAAATGGCGGTTATTTGGCATTATGTAATTTTGTGGAAATCAATGAAGTCAACATTGTAATTATTATGTTATGTTATTATCCAATTGGAACGATTAAACTGTTGAAGGTCATCATGCCTATCATGTGCAAAAATCGCAAGAATCGGCTAAATTTGCATAATTCATGATTCATAAATGTATTCATTGATTCATTAATATTTTATGAAAATAAACGAGTTAAATTTGCTTTAAACATTTAAAGTGCCGTATTGCTGAATGTGAGCTTATTATTTAAACGACAAGTAAATAATCAGTTAAACATTTATATTATATTTCTATCTTAACACGAAATTAGTGTTTGTATTTTTGCTTCTAAATGTTACGCCTGTGTGTACAAACCATGCCTTACAACTTGGACAACGTTACAACGTTACTTAGAAAATTACGAATTTGTAATTTTCGAGAACATTTAACCGGACTAATCATTTACACAGTACATGTCAAATAAACATGTCAATTATAAGGCATCAAAGTTGCCCGGTCAGTTAAGAGTGAAATACAATGACAAAACATAGTTAGATAATTTTGTATCTCTTCACCTGTTTTAATTATTTTTTTGTGATGAAAGCGAAATAATCTTAGTATATGTAGTAACAAAGTTTAGATCAATGGTACATTATTTTTTTATGAACAAGTTAACCAATTTAAACAATCTTTGATAAAATTTATCTTATATTGTTTCTCTTTAAATTATTAGTACCAGGGGTGATGAAATTATTTTTGATTGTTATTATGTTACACATCTCGGACCGTATTTACAACTTGTATCAGATTACGTTTATATAGATATACTCGTATGTAAATTCATGTTTTCTAGTCTATTTTTGTTAACTTAATGTCCTTAAATTGGTGGTTGTGTAAATATTGATATCTTATCTAACGTTGCATAATTATTATTTCCCTCATCAATCACTATTCACTGTTTATCATTTTTAACAATTGATAATTAACTTATCTCAGAGCGAAATAGAGAGCTATGCAGATAGTGCACATTTAACACTAGGTTCATTTCGTGAAGACACATACATAAAGTGTTTCTTTGCATGATCATACTCACAATGGACTATGTCATTAAGAACCAATCATAGCATCCTCGGCTATTATCTATAATAACCTCGGAAACAATACGGATTGAAAGTAGTTCTACAACGTGGTTTCAGATGTAAACAGAAACAGAGATAATGTTAACCGAATGTATATATTTGACATTCAAAAGAAAAGTAATGTCAGTTTCGGTACACTTATGATTGAAAATATGTATGACAACAATTGTTATTTAAACATTCTAAATGTTAACAGGTTGGTTTTTTGTTCTTTCGTTTTCTACAACTATAATAATAAATATAGAAATAATGAATTGTTTGCTTTGTATCTATGAATTCACAACATTTACTACTTATATTGGGAATAAACTTGTCAACAACTCTCAGCATGAAATTACTATTCTTTACATGTTTAGTTTCTTAGCGTAGGTTAGACCGAAATACAAAATATATAAAAGGGGAGCGGTGGCCTAGTGGTTAAGGTGTCTGCCTCTCAACCCAGAGATCATGGGTTCGATTCCTACTCGGGTCACGACCATGCTTCTCCATATGACACCAGTACTGGTTGGTTCCAGGAAGCGGACTCGAAAGTGATTAATATAAATTGCAAGAACTTGTTTCGCAATCGAGCTTAAGGTAGCTCGCTACTTTCTGACCGAAATTTGACAAAATCTCAGATCTTGTTGATTTTTGGTAAGCAAATATGTAGATATGTATGCTTTACTTCTATAGTTTTTTTTATAAATAAACAGCGTTACTATGACGTCAAAGCGCCCTTTATCGGTGGCGGTGAAATTGCGTCTTTTTATCAGTAAACCGGTCTGTTCTTGTCAATTTTCATCCGATTTACTTTATTTAAATTTTATAATGTTCAGTAAATGTATGTCTTTGTAATGATGTATTTCTTTAAGATTTGCTTAAAAGTCTGCGATTCTACGTCATTTTTCCCTACGTTTTGACGTCCATATCTGATGCGAATATCGTGCGATATCGCAATAAAGATTGTGAAATAAAAAAAATCAACACGGTGAATTTTGCTATAATTTTTCGAGCATGTAGTGAGAAAGTGAAGGAAAATATTTATGCGATAAAAATATAGGGTCAACGCGTAAGATATTTTGCTATTACTGTTTGAAAGTAAAATTAAGGGTGAGTAAAACGTTATATATTTTTTGACGTCAGTATTTGTTGAGCTTCGTAGAACTAACATTTACCAGCTTACAACACATGTACCATTGTATTCGGTAATTAATAATTATGATAGGGCTACTTTGAAATTTATGAGTATCTTCTTATTGAAATGTATGCCCAAGATTAGCATATTTATTTTTTAACCCGACTGTGACTTTTATTTTTAATTTTCTAATTTAGTAAATGAGGCGTGATTTGTATTGTTATTTCGGAAAAATTTGGCACTGCTTTAAATTTCATTACCGGAAAAAATAAAATGACACTTGGAAAAACAAGATTCGAACATTCAAGATTTAGGTATGTATAAGTTTTACTTCCGCAGCATTATTTGTGAAGGAAAAGCAAAAGCGGTGGTATGATGTCAACGCGCCCCCTATCGGTAGTGACGGAATTGCGACTTTTTTTTTTATAAAACAGCCTGTTTTTCTTCAATTCTAATCCGATTTTCTCCGTTTAAATCTTATAATATTCAGAAGATGTATGTCTTTACATTGATGTCTTTCTTTTAACTTTGTTAAATTTATGCGATTCTGCAGCTAATATTCCACCGTTTTGACATATAAATCTGTTCAAAATATCGAACAATATCAACACGATGAATTTTGTTATAATTTTTTAGCATGTAGAGAAGTCGTGGTTATATTGGTTTATTCAATAAAAATATAGGGCCAACTCATAAAATATTTTGCTATTACTGTTTGAATATAAAATAAAGAATGGGTAAAACCTTATGATTTTGGTGACGTCAAATATTTTTCTAAAGAAAAATGTCACGACTTTTTCGATAAAAAGCATAATTCCAGGAATGAAACATGTTCTTCTTTTAAAAGTAATAATACTGTCAGCTGCCTGCATTTCGATGAACATTTTGAAATTTTATACATGTACAACAGAACAGGGTATGACGGTCTGCAAATCATGTTAGTATTAATATTTGAAAAACTGCAGCCAATGGATATGAATATCTCGAGGAAGACAATTCAGAATATTGAAATATATAACTGAAAAGACCACCTAGGTGGAAATAATACAAAAATAAATCTTACAAAGAATGTCAGAAAAAAGAATGAAAAGGCTGTCGCAGTCGCAGTGTTAGCATGCTATGTGTATCTCGGTACTACATAAATTTCCATGTTATCATATGTAACAATTTCGAAAAGTATAAATCAATTAGTAGGAAAATTCTGAAAATGTCATTTTTGGAATGGATATGATTGTATCTTTGTTATAAGAAAAGTAAAAAAAATATAAAGCTAACATTTACGTTTGAAAAAATGTATGATCAACTGGAACTAACAACGATTTGAACGTTGGTAGTTTTAATCATATAAATCTAGCAGACATTTAATTTAAAACTTTTCTACACATATTTATCCTAGCAATCAGTTCGTAGCTGATTACCAGTAAATTATTATTCTGCACTGAGAAGGGGACTCAGATTTAAAGCAGGAATCACGCTCTCATGCACTGGTTTAAATTTCTCACTTATTTCACATAATTACAGATATCATTATTATTATTATTTATTTTAAACTCGCTAACTCGCGGTATGCGTTTACCAGCGCATCGCTGTTTGAGGCATTCATTTCTCGATTCAAGGCAAAAGATGTTGATTTACTGGAGCATTTTACATATGTAATTCAGATTGCCTTGTATTGAAGAGGATCATCTAGGATCCTCAATTTGTGTGATTTTTTCCTGCACATAATACGGTGCTAAAGAGCCTATGAAAATAATCACTTTATTGTTTACATAAACACCTTATTGTGTGTGTTTTTTTTTCTGCTAAAAGCAAAATGTATACAAAAAATTGAAAACGATAGCGTCAGCATTATATACCGCTCATATTTAATGGTAACATTAGTTGCACAAGTTATTTAATATAATTATATTTTGTATTTAATTGAAATATACAGTATAAATTCTACAGAGAAATGCCTTTTTGTTGCTTAGAGTTGTTGTTCTACAGAGGATAAATTAAGTGGAATCTTTAGATAAAAAATAATATTTTAAGGGTCGCTCTGTGTACGTTATACTGTAATAAAAAGGTCGGTAAGTAAATCCGAGTAGCGTAATGGTTATATATAGTGTTTCGTATTCCAGTCTGCAGTTGCGAATATTGCACAACCTTGAAAATGGTAAGCAAAATTAAATGTTTTTGTATATTCTTAACATATCTTAAATACTATTTCTGAATTTTATTAATCACTTTTTTCGGCACATTTGTATGTATATCTATTTAGATTGCATTTTTAATATGTGTTTTGATGCCGGGGCTCGTCTGTCTGTATGTGATTTTATGAAAGTGTTTAAAAAGTGAAGTTACGTAAAATAAATATTCTATCGGGAATCAGCTAAGCGACTAAATGTTCTTACTTCTGTCATACAGAAATATGCGCTTCTTACTTTTTTCGCTGAAATAAGTTATTTCATGTAATTATATAACACTTTTTACTCTTTTATTACAATCACCAAATTGTAAAAAATAAAACTGAAATATGTATGAGGCTGCGTCCAGCAAATTGGAAACGTGTTAATAAAATGCCTTGTCGGATTAAACATTGTAAATTTGCTCATCTAACATATGCATATCAATAAGAAAATAATCAGCAATTTACAAAAAAAAATATTTCATCAAGTCCCTGTATGATTTTAAATGTTCGACGTAATAATATTGTTTTCTGGTATATTCTTTGAACTCCAACGTCTATTGACGTCATCAAAATCATTGCGTTTTACTCACCCTTTATTTTATTTTCAAACAGTTATAGCAAAATATCTTACGCGTTGACCCTATATTTTTATTGCATAAATATTTTCCTTTACGATTTCACTTCATGCTTAAAAAATTAAAGCAAAATTCACCGTGCCGATTTTTTTTTATTTTACAATTGTTATGGCGATGACGTGCGATATTTTCAACAAATTTATTCGTCAAAACAGAGGGAAATTAGACATAAAATCGCAGTATATTTAGCAAAGTTAAAAGAAAGACATCAATGTAAAGGCATACATTTACTGAACATTATAAAAATCAAATGAAGAAAATCGGACGAGAATTGATAGAAACAGGCCTTTTTATCGATATAAATGTCGCAATTCCTACGCCGCCGATAGAGGGCGCTTTGACGTCATAGTAACGCTTTTTTTTTTACAAAATAAAGCTGGGGAAGTAAAGCTTACATACATACATATTTGCATACCAAAAATCATCAAGATCTGAGATGTTGTCAAATTTCGGTCGGAAAGTAGCGAGCTACCTTAAATAAAATATGTTTAAACCAAACAATACCGAAATACCGCATCCGTTTTATGTATTCATACTATTGTGTTCGATGTCCTTATCCGAAGACTGACGGAAAGGGCCAACACATTGTGATTGATAAAGAATATATAAATCAATTATTATCTTTAAAATTAGGTTGAAATATGCAAAGATCAGGCTCAACGAAATGCTGAAGACGATAGATAAGATCAAACCTTTTTGTAAACTAAGTCTTACTTTTCATCACACATTACTCTAGTATGTCTTTATATAAATGACAAAAATAAAGTAACCCTATTTTTAACTAGTTTTATTTACTGTTATTTACGGAAAAAACATAGGATAATACAACAGTGTCAAATATGTAAAACACGAAAACGTCAGATAAATTAAACGTCAGTTTTCAAATTACAAACGAACAAATCTAATTTAAAAAAAATCTATTGATCTAAAACTTAAGGGGAAAGAAACCCGAAACGGTGACAGCAAAGAAAAACGATGCATTATACCAATTATTCACGAACAATTTTGTTTCATGTTCCCTAGGGATAAAAATAAAAATCTGATACATTGCAACAAGACATGAATTATTCCGATACAAATACAAAATTGCTATAGAAAAAGATTGAAATGATGCACTGATTACCGGTTGAGACCGAAATATGTAGCTCGAGTGTAACGAGGCACTTCCTAGTTTCCGCTTAACAGTTGCCCACGAGCTAGATATTCTCGCGAAATCGCGAAAATTAAAACAGTACTTATTTAGTTTTTTTTTCTTATAGCACCGTATACATTTACAGTATCATTCATAATGGCAAAATGACGTCGTGGTAAGAACACAAAAAAGGTGCAAGAAAATGATGTCATTTAGAGCACTTGATCTGTCTTACACATAGGGAAGGGAGTGTAAGACATGTTTTACTATATGTAACATGCAAGAAAATTGTATATTCATTCGCAAATAATTGCAAGGAAAATGTTGCATTTTGATAATGCATGGAGGAGCCCAAATGAAATTTGAAAATAAATAGATACCGCACTGATGTTAATTGGTTTCGAATGGAATAAATGGGAAATTTGAATGTTTACAGCTTATAACAAAAGCTTTCATATCCCTAGTGGAAATAACAGATGCAGAATCGGTTTCACCAATATTTCATTAAACACTACTTGGAAATTACATGCAGTGCCTGAAAAGTGCTTTTCGTTTTTATTTTCTCGTAGCACATACCGTTACGAGTAAACTAATACGGGGAAGTCAAAGGCCAGGACTGCGAAACTGGTCGGGCTTATCATTGCTCGGCTTTAGACTACACGTGTATATTTGAAAGAAAATCAAATAAAAACAATTACAGAATATAAATAATTCTATACTTAATGTTACGACGTTGGTAAAACGTCATAATACTCATAATAAACATTTCAATATGCAAAAACTTAAGGCGGTGAATTAACTTATAGTTAAGTATTCCACGTATAAGGGCATATACCACTCTAGGTGGTGAACAATTTTTAACCGACTTCACCGTTCATAGGCTTTGTCTATTTTCATATCATTTTAATGATTTGTAAGATAACATATGTATCGATATGCATATATTTGTTAACTTCACACGTTAGTTAAAGTGACATTATGCCCATCCAAGGGTATATAGTGAGTGAACGGGTGAAAATCAAAATAAGTTTTCATTTTGTCATAATTCCATTTAATTTAATAATTAAGTTAATAAATAAACGATAAATAACGCACAGATCCAAACGAAATTTCTGTAAATATCCATAAGAATTTACCTATAACGCTTAGTTTATAAAAAGAGTGGGGCAGTCTTTTAAAATTTTAGGCAGATATATAATTTTATCCTAAGCATTTTCGAATATCAATTGTTGGTCAAACACCATATTGACAGTCAATGTTTTAAAATATAAAGTCAATTCAGCTCAACTTGACTATGAAAATATGAGCATAATGTCACTGGTGGTTGATCGGTATAGATGCTGGGCTATTTATCGTAAGATCTCTGGTCCGATTAAAAAAACAATACCACTCTATTAAGATACACATTTTTTTAAAATATTTACTTGCAGGAATTAATCTAAAATCGTTTAACTACATCTATGTATATGGTAACTTTTATGAAGTGTTTTTGTTTTACATAATTATATTTTTTATTTCATAAAATTATCTTTAATAAACACAACATCGCCTTTACAATACACACAAATCGACTGGCAGTGTCTGTCGTATTGTCTTTACTGGCGGTTTTAGGAGAATGGCAATTTTAAAATTTAAATAAAGAACTGCGTTAAGATAGATTCTAAATTAAGACTATACAACAACTAATTATATACATTCATATCGATTGAAAAATAGATCGTTATGGTTAACGGAAATTATCGACTATACGGTCAAATGCAAGAGTACCAGGTCAATATTGTTAGACAATACCATCACATTGATCATGCATTTTATATTATGTTTTTATTACAGCAATATACTTTAAATACGGGTTGTTCTATCTTAAACTGTTCAATAATGATAGGCATTTATATTTACAATTTAAAAAAAATATTTTGGCTTTTTAAAAATTGCATACGTAATACTTCCTAGCTGTAAAATCTTGTTCAGTTATTGCCGCGGTTTAAGGTGTTGGATCTGCACATTTATTGTTAACTGAAATATACAATTTAAGAGCTTAACATATCTCGATGTCAAGATGAATAAATGAATGAATAAATGATTGAATGAATGAATGAATGAATGAATGAATGTCGCAATATAGATTGTTTTATAAACTACATGTACTTCAATTTGTTCAGATTTAGTTTCTGTCGAAAGTATATTGATTTATCTTATGCTTGAAATAACGCATGTTTCAGTCTGTTGTTGTTGTTGCTTTCTGTTTCAGAAGGCCACACTGTAAATAGGATATATTTGATTGCAGTTGTATATTCCTTATTTGTTACCTTCTCTTTAAAAAATATTATTATTATTATTATTATTATTATTATTATTATTATTAACTATACGGATAAATCAGTGTACAGAAATATTGTGACTTAAGCTTCATTTGACGTGGCAAAAATCATGAAGCCTAAATTCAATTTACTTTCACAATTATTATTTAATCCTATTTTCGTTCTCCATAACTTTGTTAACACTGTGGCGGATTACATTCTGTTTTACTGGTTTCAGAAACATAAATAAAAACGGTATGTTTATATGACAACGGTGTAATAGAGCAGGAACTTCCCCAACATTGCAAAGCAAAGAAACAGAAAAATTCGTCGAATTAAACATTTCTCATACCTATAAAGAAGAATTTTTCGTAGAAACATATTTGTTGAATTGCTTTTGCTACTGAACTACAGAGAAGAGATTCAGCATATCATTAAAGGGCAACTACAGTCATTAATTATTCACAAGACAATCTTAAGTTACATATCCCTAGGTTAGAAATAAAACAACAACATATAGTTGATGCAATGCTAATTAATATTGACTAAGTTCTGCCAAAAATCTTAAGAATAATTTCATAGAAGTACATAACAGATAGAACTTTCACAAACATTTCGGACAAGTCTTTGTATTCATGAAATAAAGATTGCGTCATTTAAGTTATTTTATCCTTGCAAAATGTGCATACAACTTTAATTATGAATCTTAACTTTTGTTGCTTACAGATAATATCAAAATGTGACACTAGTTTAATTAAAACTGTAAACTTTTTTAGTGTCATTTTAGAGTTCTAAAACTTCAATAAGTTTTCTGTTTTCAATTTCTTATTTAGTTATGCACTACCCATGTAATCTAACCGTATACTTAGAATAGTGAGAAGATGAATTTTAAATTTTCTAATGTGAATTGGCCTCACCGTAATTAAATTAAGATACAAACAAATTACCGACCCATTGTTTATTAATGTTCCTAATTTAAAACATGTTTTATTTCAATTCAAATCTACAAACCAAATTGAACTTTAAAAGTCAATATTTTAAACACTCATACTACTTTCTCCGAAATAAAGAAAAATATTATAAATTGTGTAAAATCAAAATAAAAAGACCATTTATGTAATATGAAAATTAACATTTCAGTTTTATTAATGTAACAAAATGTTACAGACGGCATTGTATCGTTTGGTTTGTTAAGAATTGTTGGCAACAAAACTAGGTATTCTTTTCGATGTTACTACAAACAATGTAGTGTCTTCTTCTCATTCATCATTCAAATTACCCCATTCCGCTAGGAATAAGAAATGTAAGAATGTAATTTACACATTCGTCTTACATAAATATTACTGTAAATGATGATTAATAGTTTCCATTACAAATCTCTAGAGATGACAAGATTATGGCTGCCACATGCGTACACTTAACTGAAAATATCTGGATACAGTCGTTCATAAGGTTTTGTTTACCATTTTACAATATAAATTGACTGATTCCTTTAAAAAGCAAATTTTATGTCTTAGGTATATACAAAGAACTTTGTTCCGGCGCGTCCCGTCCCATCTCAAGGACTGGTAGAAATTATAAATTTAACATTGGCAGATCAATTTATTTATCAGAATGCAACCGTCTTTGTCAAGTTTCATAACAGTTACTCAAGTTTAATGGCTTGACCCTACTAAATTTTAAGACATACCGCATGCTTAGTGTTCAACCCATTTACAGTTGGACGCTACGCCTTCCTCTTTTGATTACATCTGGCGGACCAAGTGGGAGACTCTATGATGGGCAGTTCTTAAAGCCCTTTTGGACTGAATTGCCTCATTGTTCGTCTTCTGTCTTGCCTCGTCGGGCTCTTGTAGGTGATCTTCCTGTTGCTCTGTCTTCCTTTAAGACATTGCGTACTTTTGTTAAGGTCATTGGGTTTTGTTTTGTATGTTTCTACATGAGCATTTCGATGTTTTACTTATTTCACCTTTTGTAACCATAACAGCTGTTAGAATTTCACTTGGCGGGGATTCATTTTATTTAAACTGTCTCGTTAATAGGAACATGGTGGGGCTAAGAGTGAGATATGGTGCACCAGTTTTCTGTTTAAACTCCCCAGCAGTCATTATTATGCTGCTGACCGTTCCAAGGCGGCGCCCTTGGATGTATGTTTTTGTTGTTTCATACTGTTTTGGTGACAGTTTTGTGTCCCTTATTGTTTTCTTGTCTACGGTAAGTATCTTTCCCTTTGCTCCTAGTTTTTATTTCTTTTATTTACCCCCGTCTCTTCCCCGGGTCTCCTGTCCCATTCCCCTGTGCGCTTTGACTTTATGGGCCTATTAATCAATCATTAATTTGTTTTCTTTGAGTTCCTTATCAGTTATTAATTATTTCTTCTTATGTATGTTTTTAGTGATTAACCTGCCAATGTTCTTCCTTGTGCCCTGTCCTGTTTTTGTTTGGGGTCCTCCTGGGCTCCTTGCCACTGGCTCTTGTTGCTGGATCGTGTGGGGGCTGCGTTCATTGAACGCCGCCTTTCCTTGTTTATCATATTTTGACATAATTATTTTCCCTTTTTACTTAAAAAATGTAGCATAGCTTTATTATTTATGTATAAATAGTCTCCATACTAAAACACAAAAATCCTTTGGAATGTTCCGTCTTGTCGACCAGACTTACCTTAAGTCATCAATGACCTTGGCCTTCTTAGTCAAATTATTGGAATTCGCATTTTTTGCGCTGTTATTTCATGATTTGATTATCTTCATAATAGTATTTAGACACAACATCCTTTTGGACATGTCATTTTTGAAGAACAAACTAACTTTGATCTTGACTCTTAAATGACCTTGACGGTGTATATGTAATTATTGAATTTTCACTTTCTGTTGTTGTGATTGTCTTAAAACTTTGTTATAAATATATGGAAAATATTCATATTTGGACAAACATGACATGATCAATACAATACAAAATTACAATGTATCACTGCATGTGTCGGTGTCCGTGCGTGCGTGCTTGCACACGCGCGCGCGTGTGTTTGACAAGTTTGGTAATTGTGACAGCTTAAGATTGACTTGTTTATCTTCTGTAACTTAGAAAATATCCCATAATTATATTAACGTACATAGCTTTGTTATCTATGAATAAATTGTCCTTGTATCATAGTTTGGTGGCCTTTCTGTTGAAAATGTGTCAGAGTTAAATCGTATACATATACATGCACAGAGCGTTAACTGGAGTGCAGGTATTAGTTACCCGCACTACAGAGCATGCCCATTGATTGGATCATTTTTGCTGGTGTTTACTTATTGTGACGGAAGAAAAAGGGAAAGCGACAGAAATATCATATTCAGATGCTCGTTCAGTGGTTACTCTTTCCCGGGGTATCATATTGTGACAACAGGGAACGTGTTTTTATGTTTGACTATGATACAAATGAGAAAGAACATCAAAATACTCGGCAATCTGATTAATACTCGGGGGCTACGCCCCCTCGTACAAATCAGATAGCCTCGTGTTTCGATGCTCTTTCTATTACTTATACTTGAACCCAACAATCCCTTCAAATTGATGATACTTACAGACATACACTGAATCATTAATGACCTTTACTTTAAATGTCAAGTTATCTGGCCATAGCTTTATAACTTTTATTTATTCTCACCTCAGAAACCGGAAAAGACATAAACGCATTAACTTGAACTTGAAATATTAATCCCTTTTTTTAAAAAAAAAATAGTTTTTAAAGCCTACTTTTTTATTTTGTTATAAGAATTACGGTTAGCAAATGATAATAATCTAACAAGGCACTTGTTAATTACTTGTTTTTATTATTGGTACAACATAGTAAAATAAAGGTCTAATTCTAATCTGGATCCAGACCGCTTATGTTTCAAATAATTACAGTGGCATTTTGGGTTATGAATCAATTTTAGTGTTAGCTTTTGTTTTATACATAATCAGTTGCCTAAACCTAATTTTGATACACGGTCTTTTTTTCATAACATGTTAGGAATAAGTCATTTTCTCTAGATTTCTACAAGGAACTTTAATTTATTCGTAAATATTATTGTTGACTGTGATATTATGCTTCCAATATAGAAAATAATGATAAAATAGATGGTTCAATCTTCAATTAAAACAAAGTTAATCTGAACGAAAGACAAGTAAATCTTTATATATACGGAAATATATTGTGCGAGTAAGTGTTTCTTGCCTGTAATTGTAAGCCAAAAGTGCTATTCATTTGAATAAGAAAGCGTCTTTCTATTTAATTTTAAACGGACAAAATTCATTCAAAAACGTTTACCGGAAATGATATTAAACTGGTAACGGCACAATTTTTCTTTTGTCGAATGAAAAAGGTTACTGTATTAAAATGAATGTTGATGAAATATCATTAATTTGTCTCGGAGGGGTCTTTCGATTGCTTTCTACGCCATTAGGCATCCTTGTTCGAAACGTTGCGGTTTCGTTGCTATTGACCATTCAGAAGACTCCTTACACAATACCGAACAGCTGATTTACAATGGCTAAGAAAGGAATCGAAAGACCGTTGAGAGGTTTGAAATTCAAATTTCGCGTGTATCAAATGCTTCTGGCGGTTGTGAATGGTCCCATTTAATGTATTTAGTGATATTATTTAGTAAATTCAAATAATTTTGACCCGTACTGGGCTTACAAACATGTACGAGTATTAGTCTATGCTTACGTACCGAATCGTTTGGCCACTTTTTTGTCTACCTGGGAGTTTTAGCACGAATTCGCTCGTTTGCTGATAGATATTTCATGAACGGAAAGGTCTTTAGACCTCGGGTCGGTCTCATTTAGAAGCTTAATACAAACGTAAAATAGTGATAAAAGTTTCTTTTAATCATCTGGACAATTGTTTTCACAACGTCCCGGGAAATGAATTCCTTGCTCGTAGACTCGAATCCGGAGTTTCCGGCCTTCTCTTAACTTATAGTATATTTTATACTCAAGATGAACACAGAGGTTTTTTATCAATGTGGTAATATTTTCTTTACCAACACATTTGTAAGTACGTATCATGGTATTTTATTGTTGCAACATTTTTTCGTTGTTTATTTTCTTGTTTGTTTGTTTCATTTAACGCCTCATTTTCTTGAAAATGCAAACACGTTTATACAAAGACTTTGTGATTTTAAGTAGTGATGAGACTTGTTCTACGAAATTAATTACATCGTATGATTTTTTATGTCTAGCACAGACCAACTCAGAAATTATGTTATTAATTTTCAGCTGCAAAACAGTTCCCTAGTGATGTTGATCTTAATTGGATAAGACAATATATCAATTCGTTAATAGATTTTGTAACGTGATTCACTTTTTATTGCCGTTATAATTGATTTACTTGGGCTATGAATAGACAATCTACATATATAGATTCCGGACAGACTGCACTTTCTCAGAGAAATAGAAGTCTTGATTATTAAATAACAGATAATGATTCTTTATGTTCAAGTAATTATGTGCGAAGACCGGCATCAAATATTAACTTTATGTTGAAAATTTTGTTCTAAAACACACTGAAATTTAAATTTCTCGTTACACATGTATATCGATTGCCAAACACTTTATATTAACAGTAGGGAATCATTTAATTGTTTAATGTTTCATTAAATTGATGCCGCTGATCGTATAATTTAGAAAAATCACGTTCCCGTTTGACCTAAGTCTAAGGAAAGGCATTTCCTAATTTCAAAATATGACAAAGTATAAGGGACTTTATGTATAGCTTTATTCTGTTTATGTACGAACACAATGAATCAACACTAAATGACAGAACTGATATACTCAAGAATTTAACATATTCTTAAACATAGTAAAATCAAGTACTAAGCCTAGTTTACAACTATTTCTTTGAGAATATTGGATGATTGACATGCATTGACTGTTTTTACTAAACTATCAAGGTAAACATAGTTTTCTGCTTGTGATAAAATGGACAAGTAATAGAAAAGGATAATATTTTCATATCTGTACCATGCTGCACATACTTATTATCAAAACACTTCTATAATCATTTTTTTTTCAATTTTAATTACAATATAATAACTTCAGCTAAACAATGATTATTACTTTCTTTTAAACACATAAAAATAGCAAATGTTATAAAATATTGTGTCTTGTATAATTTACAATTTTTAAAGCATTTAATTGGTACGTATACACTTTCGTTAAATAACGAAAGCTATGAATGGTTTGTTTAATGTAACATTATTCTTAAAACTCTCAATGGGTTGCTTTTTTGCTGTTGTGTCTATCACAGCATTGTATTTTTAACTACGCGAACTTGTTTTTAGTTTCCAACTACAAAAACTACAAAACATTTCCGCGCCGATGTTTTCTTCTAATTGGATACAGCAATAAAACAATCCGTTAATGGAATTGTTGCGTAATTCAGCTATTTTCTTCACAAATCATTAATGCATCAAGGTTGTTCCACACTGTCTTTTGATTTTCCTCAGTGAAATGTGTACATTTAAAACCAGACACAATAAACACTAAAAACTATTTCCCCCTCTACATTTTATTTCTCTCGTTATCGCTTGTGAGGTATGAAATTGTGAGAAACGGTCATAAAATATGATTACTATTAAGTTAAAATTTTACATATTATTCCATCATTTCATTTTGTATATTATACTTTTGATATACTTGTAACTATAAAATGTCAAATATTTAATCATGATTTCTAACGATTACGAGAGTCACGTATGTTTAGAATTTTTGTTACACTAAATAAAGTTTTATGAACAGTTTATTTATTGCGTACCTTCTTTTTCAATAGTTTATTTTCTATTTTTCGTTCTATTTCTTTGTAATTTTCCTCAAAGGAGAAGAATATACGTGACGGTAAGGTATTGTCTTTCATAAACATTTCTGTGAAGTGCAAAATTATCGTTTACATAACGATTCTCAGGAGTTGACATGGTCTATAATGTATACAACTATCAACGAGACAGTTATAAATTGTGTGAAAGAACAATTTATGTGAATGAAAACAAAAACGCACAATTTGAAATAAATCCAATGAAATCAAGGAATAATGTTTCTGTTTTTATCTTCGTATAGTCTAACATTGAATCTTTTGTTCACAGCATTAATTTAAGAAGAAAACCAGTTTGTAAAATTTTCATTTTAGGCGCAATAAGTTGAATGATAATTTATAATAGTTAAACTCTTTGAAATCTAGGATACTAAATTTTTAGTGAACGTAAAGTCCAAAATTTCTTTGCAGAAAAGTTTTTCAAGGTATAAACGTGAAAAAATAGCACAGGTTGCGTACATTCTCGATATAGTTATCTACATGTACCTGTAATTCGAAATGTTCAAGTTATGATGTTCGATACAATCATGTTTGAAATACGAATAAACTAAGTAACGCTGAAATACCCCTGAAAACAAACAACACGTTTTCACAAAAACTGGTGTTAAGATGAGGATCAATACTCATATTTAAAAATAACTATACATTATCTGCTTATGACAATTAAATGTTAAATACATACTTTAAAGACGACACGTGTGAGACAATGTGCCCAATTGGTAGACAATAATCACAATTACTTTTCAACAAATGAAGCAAAATGCTTTTACATGTTGATCGCGATTGGTCCGCATTTTGATCGGTTATATCTATTAATTGTAGAGTTATCATCAATCATATCCTACATCTAACTGGTTTCATGATAATTTTTTAAATGATATTTTTTTTGCTCCACTTCAAACTAAATATGAACATTTTATTATCGAAAACGTGTCAATTGCAAACATACACAGTGCTGGAACTGAAGTGCAGGTATTTGGTACCTGCACTCACTGTCTGTCAAGAGCATGCATATTGATTGGCTCATTTTCTCATGGGTTAATTTGGAGGAATTAAAAAAAAAATCTTCCATAAATTAAAGAATCAGAGATATAATTATTGGCAAACTTTCCGACGTTGTTTTTTCTTTTGTTCATTTTCTTAGAATAGTCATTATATTTGGCATACATGTAAGCCATTTTGTCATGTCAGGGGAAATAGGAAAGAATGTTTGTAATAGAATACTAAACGTAAAACATAGTTTTTATGAGCCTGACGTAACGAAGAATATGTGATGTGTTTAAAACGTGATAAGCAATCTTTTAGAATGTATTTCTATTAAAATATTAACAAATACAATATTGAACTTTAAAAAAGGTATTAGGTTAAATATATACGGTATTTAAGTTTAAGCTAAAGTATTCAGTTAATATTACTGGACAATTATTATTTAATGTTTGTGCACTACATAATGCATGTTTTTACTCATAAAGTCCGACCCACCTTTCAAAGCATTTTATGAACTGTCGAGGGAAAGATATTGCAACATTTAATGTAACTTTTTTATTCCTTTGTTCATTTGTCAAACAAAACACTGGACAACTAATTAAGTTAAACTCTAAAACTATGAGGATTTAGTGAAAAATGGTTGAAAATCAATAAATAAATTTTCGATAAATAGATCAGCTTTAAATTAAACATATTTATTTACTAGCACTGTTTATTGGTTAACAGGATGTCACTTTGTATTCAAGAAATTGAAATGCCTTCCTAAATTATGTAATATTATATACCTACAAATAAGTCTTACCTTCAGCACTTTCACTTTACACTTAATACGAATCTACAAATTTGAAAGGTCAATAATTATATTAAATTGAAGTAATCATTTTACAGAACATGGAAATATTAAAAAGCTTGCAAAATATATAGAAATAAAGAATGCGCCATAATTATTTAAACTTCTTCATTTCAATGTTTGTTTTGTTTTTGTTTTTAAATATAAAAAGAATATTGTCATGATTCAAACAGTTCACTTACTTTGCAAACTACTTACTGCTTATTTTGGAATTCATTGTTGACTTAAGTCAATGACGTGTTTTATTTGCTTCAAATGGCACTCACCCCAATAGGCAAATTTAAATATTCAGCGCAAATTAATTTACAATAACTAAAATGATACACACAGTATTTATGTATTCGTTTAAGAAATGTTATAAATTGGCGCCAATTAGAAACACTTGAGATTGAACGTAAAAGAATGAATGCAAATTCAATAGTTTTTTTCTATCCTTTTGGGAAATTATCGAAGACAGATCGGTTGTATCGATATTTCTCATAAATACATCTTGGCTTTTACATTAGCCTACAGGCGACAGTTACCGGCTTGAAATAGCTTTGTATGGCATTATGCAATATGTAATGTAATTAAGCGAAAGGTGTTCCAGTTTTATCCAGTTGATTAAAGCATTTTTATATAGCCATTAAGTAATTGGAAGAAAACATGTTGTTGCTGTCTTTATTTTCTGAACGTTTTCAAGAATTTGTTTTTTCGTAATTGTTTATTTCATTACTTTATTCATTCATAGGACGTAAAATTAAGTGAGCAATCTTTGCTTTAAACGATTACAGTGAATTATTTCTTTTAATCTTAATAGCTTTTTAAATGTGAAATATAAATAAATCATCAAATAAAACGATATTTAAATACGACTCAATTGTTTGCATCATGTAATTTGGAAAACACGGCGGCAATAGAGGGGACTTTCATTAATTAACGTATAGCACAACAGAAAATATAACACTATACCGTGTTCATTTAAATTACACAGTTAATGGAAATGATTTTTAAAAAGTTGAGAAATAATTTATTTGTATGCAACAGGCTACATAAAAAGAAAGATATTCGACAGCGACGCAATATATTGTACCAAATGCTAAAATAGAAAAAAAATACATTTGAGAACAACTACTTTTGTTGTATTGCCGTCTCTGTCCTTGCTGACATTCACCGTGAAAATGACCTCCTCTCCATTCATGTTCCAACCCGGCTTTGCATGCGGTATAACGATCGTGGTGTTGGTTTTCTTTTTCATTTACTCTTCTTCGACATAAATATTTTTGTTTTGTCTTTGAGCTGAGCGATCTCATTTCTCAAGCTATCATTTTCATTTATTAGGTCATCTATGTGATCGTTCTTAATTGATTATATCAGCTGCATTTTATCACTTTTGAAATATGTGTACGTTTCAATTCTTCATAATTGTCATGCAGTTCCTGGAATCCCTCGATAAGTTTGTCCATTTTCTCTAATTTTGAAGAATCGGTCCTAATTTTTTCTTTCAGCAAGTTATTTTCACGGGACATGGTTACCTGAAGTTGATTGTTTTCTGATTTCTTGAGGGAAACCTATTCTTCAGTTTTTTATTAAAAACCTTAAGTTTTTGATTTTTAGAAATAAGGGCCACATTCTGTGATTCCAAACAATTAATGGTTTTATTCGTTGAATGAGTTAAAGATTTCAACTTTTGAAATTCTACTATTGAAGCATGACTAACAGAGTTGTTTGTTTAGTTGTTCTGAAAGAAAGCATCGTTTTCATTATAGAATAGTAATGTGCATTTTGCTGTCTTGCGTCTGATAAAAATTGTCATGCGTTCTTGATCACAATGTTATGACAGATTTGACTTGACTACTAGACGCCGGCAAACTGGTGCAAAATGTCCAATTCTGTTGCATTTGTTGCATCTAGCCATTTTTGCAAAACACTTCTCCTGTATGTGGTAATGATAAAGTCCACATTATCTATGTGATTAATAACTTTAAATGGTATTCCATTTGTTAAAGCCATCGTCGATTTTCTTGGGGAATCACGCTTGCTAAATTAAGAGGTTGGGAAAGACGCTGATTTCCGCCACGTATTTTGCGCTAATTTTGAGTCCTAATAGAGAGGAGTTCATCTCAACACAATGTTCCGTTTTATAATTTAATGTTTCTTTCTCAGTGGAATACCACAAATAATATATAAAATATGCACAGGTAATCCTGACATTAACAAATAGATATTAAAACAATATCAAGTATTTCTAGTGGAAAGCCACAATGTTATCACTTGGAAATCCAAAATCTAACTGTCCAAATTTTCTATCATTACAATATTTCTAAACATGGTTTCGTTTTAAACTGACCAATAAAATTTTAACATCTATGTTTCTTAAATAACAAAATGACCAATCAGGTTTCAATACAAAATAATGTAACATAGCAACATAGAATTTATAAAAAACAATCATCACCTGGACATTTTATCAGTCATAAGATTTAACAACTTAATAAGTACAGACACCTTAATTGACCTTATCACGTAAATATAATAAAACTTTTAGCACAATTGATTGGACAAAGAGGAAAAGCCACACTTAATCTTCCGGTGACATAATTATTAATTTGACATCTATTATAAAAACATATAATATTTTTAACTTAACATATTTGAAATTTCACACATTGTTTTTAGAATATTGCCTTTTTAGAAAATGACTTAATTTATAAGTTTTTGTGTTTAAAAGAAAATAGCATGCACATTTATTAATTTTTCTGTAAAAGAATTTCATCCTTTTTCGGCTGCAGAACAAAATTATAAACGAACAAATCTATTTAAGAACATTTCATATTAATCTAAAATGTAAGGTTAAAGAAACCCGAAACTGTGTCGGCAAGAATAACATCAATTATTCACGAACAAATATTTCGTTACATGTTCCCTAGGGATATAAATAGAAATGTGATACAATGTTATTCCAGATATTTTTACATAGACGTCTGATATACAAAATGTGTAAGCTTTATATAGTTTCAACATAACTATTGGGTGTAAAACTTTGTGAAAGCTGATTACTTATACCAATACAAATGCAAACTTGTTATTCAATAATCTTTATATACAATTGTATATTTTATTGAAAAAAATTGAATAACACATGTTATTGTTTGCCTTGTATAAAGTTATGTTCACCTAGTAAAAAAAGAAATATATCTCTATAGCCCGACACTCGGAAAATGTTTATATGCCCCTAATTTTGTACTTAAAATGGGTATCTCTTTTTTGTATTTGATTACTTGACATGATTTTTCGTAGAATTATTATATCATAATGTTTTGAATTTAACGCAAACTTCAGTAGGTTATATACTATCACATTAAATGCACCTTTTGTATGATGCTATATTAATTACACGTTTATATTTTACAAATTTCAGAAATGCATGGGCTCGTCCAGTATTGGATTGGTACCACTTTATAGCTGTTAAAGCTCGTTCAATTATTTCAATATTTTAAACATTAATAATAAAAAATATTCTCCTAACTAAAATGGAAAGCAAATGAAAATTAGTAAATTTAAAATCAAAGTATACTTTATATAAGAGAGACAGACAAGTGTTTTTTTCGTTTGTTTTGTTAAGACTTTTAGCAAGAATGCTATGTATTATTTTCTTATGTTACTACAGACAATTTAACGTCCTCTTCTCATTCATTATTAAAATTACCCCCTCCTGTCAAGAATAACTAATACAAGAATATAATTTACACATACCTCTTACATAAACATTTCTGTAAATGATGATTTATAGTTTCTATGTCTGTAGACTTGAAAACATTATGCCATGAGCGTACACAAGAATAACTTACTAGAAAGTCGTTCAAAAGCTAGTTGCTTTGCGTTTCGTTTACGTTTTTACAATTTAAATTGACTGATTTCTTTAAAAAGCAAATTTGGTGTTCTTATACTTCCATCGAACATAATAAGAGTTTTAAGAAACACTTTGTCTTGTTCTGTCCTCTTCCGTACCTTGCCATCTATTAACTTGAACCTTAGACAATCAATGCTTTATCACAATGCCATAATTATGCCCCTGTCTAAATTTCAAACCTCTGGACCCATAATCTGATTAATGTAAACACACACGTTGAATGTGAATGTTTAAATACTGTTTGGGTCTATTAGTCACTAGCTACTTATATCGTTCTAAAAGGATATGCACCTGTAAACATTCATTAATACACGTGCTTAAACAAAACACCAAAAGCAATGATCCTAGCTGCATACTTTTTGACAGGAATTACCGAGTTTCCATTGCTCTTGCGTATTTTAGGTCCGACAGGTTTAACTGATCGTTTAAGGACATTAACGTTTAAGGCACATTTGACTTGAGTAACAACCAACTAATCTGCTTGTTCTTTACAATTAATATTGTAGCAGTGTTTATATATTTGGGCTTGTGACCTACAGCAGAAGAGAGAAATAATCATTTTTTCTTGTACACATTTGAACGATAATTCCGACAGAATTGCAAACAACGTGAAGTACAAAAGCACTACTTTGATATGCAGCAATGCCTGAGCGCGGAGTTAAAACATCAAGGCGTTTTAAGATATCATTCTACAATGCAAATTGAAAGTTCTGTACGTTACATAGTATAGTACAGAACATATGTCTTAACATGGCGGGATTCACAAATGCGCGAGTCATTTGTGCATAACGGTCACGTGGTATTAGGCTGTATTTGGCGGTAAAATAGAGCGGGTTTTCATTCTAGGCTTGACTTCTGTCCTTTCAAGGCGTAAATTTTATAAGGCTTTATTTTGAAAATGTCTGACGACGACAGGATGGATGGAATGGAGGGGATTATTGAAGACAAGGTGCAGTCAGCATTGAAAGAGAATAATGAGCAGCTGTTGAAAAAAATTGAGGGCATGATAAATAAGATAAGTGTTCCAATTCCTTCCTGTTCTGATATTTAAGAAAAACCAAAGAGTAATGACGAGCAATACAGACATAATGCTAAAGTAATGACTAAATTAGAAGATGTTAGCACATCTTTGTCTTCACAAGATATCGATAGAGCACGAGTTCAGTTATAGAAGGTAACATTTTTTTTCCATTTCGTTCGTAACCAATTTTATAAATTTGCGTGGCCTGATCAGTGTAGTCTAAGGTATGCACTATGTAAACATAGTATGGGATCGATGTAGCAGTAAATGTGTATTGAATGCATGTATAAAATATTTGCAAAGAGTTATGTACAGTTTAATTGAAATGCTTTATTTTTATTTAGCAAAAGACCTTATAAAACGGAGGCAGAAGTTAATTCAACTGGCTGATGGTTCTGAGCTGGGTTGGCGCCTCGTGGCGGAGTATGAGTCGAATCCAATTGCGTCTGGCAGTGAAGACGAGAAGCGCATTTACAAAGCGGAGGTCAGGGCGAATAGGAAGGCTAATGCGGACAAGGTCAAGAAGGCGAGAATAAGGAATTTGCCTTATTGTAGACGAGTCAACACGGGGGAACAGACGACTAGTCAGCCTCAGCGTTCTATGGGTTCTACGGGACAGACTCAGAGTACAGGAGCATGTTATACCTGCGGGGATTTTGGACACTGGAAGGCAGACTGTCAGCAAAACAGGCGTCCTAACAATAAGTTAAGTGTTTCTAATTGTCATATTTTTTGTGATGAAAAGTCGCAAGACTGTATGGTTGACAACAGACTTTCTGTCCAGATAGAGGGTATTATGTTAGATACCACGTTAAATGTTGATTCTTTAGATTGTAGAGAAGCTAGTAACTTGAAGTCTGGTTGTCATAGTAACGATTATCCAGCAATTTTCGGTAAGAGTTATATTTGCAATAATATTGATCAATGTGAAATTTCTACTATTGCCGAAAAGGATAAAAATCATGTAAGTATTAATGGTTTATCGCCAAAAATCTTAAGGAATCTTTAGAATACTGGAGAAAAAATCACTTCAGATAGTTATTTACTTGACGTTGTAGAAAATGGATATAGGCTACCCTTTAGAGAAACGCCCCTGGATATATATTTAAAAAATAACAAGTCTTCAAGAGAAAATCCAGATTTTGTAGAATCAGAAATAAGCTCTTTATTGAGCAAATGTGTTATCTCACAGGTTCAGAATAAACCAAGAATAATTAACCCTTTAACAGTCGCTTACAGTAAAACTGGTAAGCCGAGATTAGTTTTAGATTGTAGGCACATCAACCCTTGTTTACATTTGTTCAAAATTAAATTTGAAGACATTAAAGTCGCTCAACAGCTGTTTGACATATCCAGTTATTTATATACATTTGATTTAAAAAGCGCTTATCATCATGTAGAAATTTTTTCAAAACATAGAACTTTTTTAGGTTTTTCTTGGACATCTAAGGGTAAAACAAAATATTATATGTTTAACGTCCTCCCTTTTGGCATAGCAACCGCAGGTCATATTTTCACAACATTATTAAGGTGTGTAGTAAAATTTTGGCGATCTTTAGGTCACAAAGTCGTTTTGTTTTTAGACGACGGTATTGGAGGTAATGCGGATTTTCAGCAAGCTAACATTTCAAGTTTGTTCATACAGAAAACTTTAAATGAATTGGGATATTTGATAGCTCAAGAAAAATGTAATTGGTTAGCGTCTCAACATGCTAGCTGGTTGGGGCATGATTTAATTGTTTTGTCGAATAGATTGTTTATCAGTTGTGAGAGAATTAAACGTCTCGAATCATCTATAGATGTTTTGTTGTTAATGCTCAGGGCTGAAAATACACAACTTATTCAGGTGAGATCTTTAGCCTCAGTTGTAGGCCAGGTGATATCACTGCTTAGTGTCATGGGGACAGTAGTTTGTCGCAAAACGAGGTATTTGCATAAGTGTATAGAAAATAGAACAAGTTGGAATAGCAAAGTAAGTGTGACAGACGAAGCTTTACAAGAATTGTTGTTTTGGCGAAAAAATGCGTCGGGTATGAACAAAAAAAGGTAAAATCTGGAAAGTAAAGTTATTAGTTGATGCAGTCGTGTTTACAGATGCAAGTAGATTGGGCTACGGTGGGTATATTGAGTTTGTGAATACATTTGATAGTAAGGAAGTAACTTCAGGAAGTAAGTATGCCCAAAACTTTGAGACTGGAAGTAAAGATTTTAAGAAAGTAATAAATTCGAACCTGGTGCCCGCAAAAGAAGTAAACATTAAGTCTCCAGAGGTAGACTCAATCAAGGAATCCTGGGAGCTGGATTCAAACAAAGCATGCAAGGTAAATGTTTAAACCACAAGTCTTCAGTAGAAGACTTAAGAAATAAGTCCCCGGAAGTGGACTTTAATTTGTCAAGGGTAAAAGTCTTGAACTGCAAGACTCATGTAATTGACATTACAATATCGTCCCCTGAAGAGGACGCTAATATAGATTCACCGGAGGGGATCTCAAGTTCCGTGTCTTTAGTATATGACACGAGGATAGACGGGCTCCCGGAAGTGAGCTGTCGTTTTAGTGGGTTCCCGGAAACGGACCATTTTTTCAAAAATTAGGTTTTAGATGGGCATTGTATGTACGATAGTGATTTGTATGAATTTTCAGATCGTTATGCAGATTACGAACATGATCAAGGGTTCAGTGATAGAGGGAAAGTATCACATTTAGTTGGCGCATGGCATGCGCAAGAAATAAAAAGTAGTTCTACATGGAGAGAATTAGAGGCAATGTATAGGATGTTGTTAAGTAATCTTCCGAAGCTACGTGATAAGAGTATCACATTTTATACTGATAACAAAAATTTAAAGTTTATCCTTCAATCAGGTAGTAATGTCGAGCAATTACATGAAACTTGCTTAGATTTTCACAGAACATGTGATGAGAATCAAATTACATTTGTCGTTGACTGGATTCCCCGTTCGTTAAATAGTAGAGCTGATAATTTAAGTAGATGTTTAGACTCAGATGACTGGTACATGTATATAAGCAATCATGTATTTCAGTATTTAGATAAAATGTGGGGTCCACACATTGTAGACCGATTTGCTACACACTATAATTGCAAGTGTCGGGAGATTTAATTCAAAATGGTGGGTACCTGGTACAGAGGGTATTAATTGTTTTGATCAGGTGTGGAAGGTTGAAAATAATTGGTTGGTACCACCACCAAGCGACGTTGCTAAGACGATAGTAAAACTGGAAATAGAGAAGTGTATTGGTACACTTATTGTTCCAAGGTGGAGGTCTGCATCATTGTGGCCTTTATTGCTAGATACACAGGGACAATTTAAAGATTTCATTAAATATTCATTTGTGTTACCCTTTACAGGCGCAGTTTGTAGAGGCAAGGGAAACAACGGTGTTTTCAGCAAAGAACCGTTTTCTTTCAGAATGATGGCATTGCGGTGCGACTGTACCAGCTAAAAGATTTAAATATATAACAGATAAAAAACGTATAGTACAGTCAATTTTCAAGATTGCTTAATATGCTTAATATATTTTCAGGTGTTGGCTTAACACGAAATCTGAAAAAACAATTTCTGGATGCCGGAGTTCCAGTGAGAAATATTGATAATGTAGTGGGCAGGATGGCAGATCAAATTTTACATTCCAGAGCGGATGGAACTATTTCAAAGTATTATTCACATGTTAAACAATTTAAAGAGTTTTGTTCAAAACACGGATTTCAAGCTTACCCAGCTTTTCCTATCCATGTAGCGATGTATCTTTCGGAGTTAATAGATTTACATAAATCTGACACTGTTGTTTCAGCAGCGTTTTACGCAATTAGGTGGTTACATGAAATATACGATTTAACTGATCCCACAAAGAATGCCATTGTGATAAGAATGCTTGAATGTGCAAAAAGAACAAACTCTAAGCCTGTACAAGAAAGAAAGATGTTTTATTGCCGGAACATTTAGTGAAACTTTGTGACTTATTTTCAACAACAAAAGACATTATAGTTTTAAGAGACTTAACAATGATTTTTTTTGTGTTTTGCTGCTTTCTTTAGATATAATGAAGTTAGTGATTTACGATGTTTGTGATGTAAAATTATTTGCTGATTACATAGAGGTTTTTGTTAAGAAAAGCAAAACAGATGTATATCGAGAAGGCAAGTACGTAGTAATTGCTAAAGGGGTCACTAGTGCGTGTCCGGTTGCTATGTTTACAACGATACATGAATTGTGCCGATTTGTGTTCTAATTCGGATATGTATTTGTTTCGTCCAAGCCTGCAGATCTGGTTCGAGATGTTTTTTCTTTTAAAGAAAGACAAAAAGCTTAGTTTACTCTCGCGCGCACGTGAATGTATTGTTAGCAAGTTAAAATTAGTCGCGCCAGACATGAATTTGGGTACGCATTCATTACGCGCAAGCGGAGCTTCCGCGGTCGCGAACGCAGAAGGTGTTTCAGAACGTTGCCTTAAGCGACATGGAAGATGGAAGTCTGATTTAGCTAAAGATTCATACATGATAAAAGATTCTATTCAAAAGAGATTGTCTGTTTCTAAGACGTTAATGTTATAAACATATGTCTAATATACAAGATTACTATTAGATCTATTTCTGTATTTGTTCTCGAATTTGAATATAAACAAGTCTCTAACATTTGTATTTGTTCTATCGAAGTCTTGCCCACTGCAACATTGTGTTATGTTATTTGTGAGTAGGCATGTTAAGACTTGAAAGTTCTGTACGTTACATAGTATAGTACAGAACATATGTCTTAACATTGCGGGATTCACAAATGCGCGAGTCATTTGTGCATAACGGTCACGTGGTATTAGGCTGTATTTGGCGGTAAAATAGAGCGGGTTTTCATTCTAGGCTTGACTTCTTCTTTCCTTTCAAGGCGTAAATTTTATTCAAATTCGAGAGTAATTCATTCAGCAATTTTGATAAGTTGTTTTGTATTTAAATGATGACATGTATATAAATACAAACAGTCTAGTTTAAGCTGTAATATTTTGTTTTATGGTACATAATTGTAATTAAGTACGTGCATCATCGTATGTAAGAAAAGTAGCCTTTTAAACTAAATTTCCATGCTAGGACGTAGTCCGTAGATCCTATATTCGGAGGAATGGACGATTCAAATCGCTCAGCCAGGCGTTCTTTTTACCTGGCGGTGCTGGGGTTGTGCGCATGAACTCATGCCTTAATGCCAGCGTTGACAGGTCGAAAGTTCTCCGTGTTACGGACACACGTTTTTTTCCTCAAAAAAGAGGTTTCGGTTCGTGGACGGCTGCCATTCCGTAGATGAATATCCATCAGATTCTGTGGTTTATGGTGTAAATGTTGTAAAAATAACCGCAGAGTGATTTGGAGCATGTAACATTAAATATCAAAATTTATTGAAGTATTAAGTTTAATGCAAGTGCATTTGTTGAGATATTTAATTCAATATGTATGTATATTCTTAAATGCATAATGTATTCCTCCAGCAATAAACTTGAATAAAGCCTATCGAAGTCTTGCCCACTGCAACATTGTGTTATGTTATTTGTGAGTAGGCATGTTAAGACCCGAATATACGGTTTTTGTTGTTGCATTCAGAAAAAGTCTTTATCAATAATTACTAACAATTATGTGACACAGAAATGTCAGCTGAACGTTCATTATCAAGTTGTTCTGAAAATTAACATCGATCTATTCATTTTTATATTTGAATGGAAAAACATGATTCAGTAATAGCACGATACAATAGTGCATACCATTAATAAATTACGAAATAAAAGATGTACAATATTTCTCTGAGCTTTTTCACAATGTATATTAAATGAGTCCAGTATTTTTATCATAAATATGTTATAGAAACCTGTGTTGTAAAACACAGTTTGCAAAAATAATGAGTATTAGTTAAAAGTGATAATTATTACTTGTTCCGATAGAAATACATAAAATCTTTAGAATTAGTACTTAAGTCGCTTAAGTGTTAAGTCGATAAGCTTAATTGGAGAATGAGTTCAAGGTAAATGATTAATTTTGATATTGCTTGCAAGAACCATAACTTGCATAACTTTATTTTATCAAAGATTAAACTGTTTTCGTTGATTTCTAACTAAATAAACTGTACATTATTGGAGGATTGCGCGAATAAAACACATATTTGTTCATTTCCTATAGGGAAATAAACTATTTTTCGCAAATGCATATTTTAAACGATATAGGCTACAAAACACTTATAGTGTTTAACTTCATTTTTTTTCATTATTTATCTTAGGCTATATAGATAACCATGTTTGTTTTTTGTCTTTGAAGTATAAACTGTAGAAATAAATTCAGAAGAGAAATTGTTCGTGAAAACATAGTGTTTTATTGAAGATAACGTAAAATGAAAAGCAAAACCACCATTTATCTTTTACAAATATTAAAATAAAATATGTTTGATAATTAAAAAAATCAACACTTTGATAATGTGCATGTTCGTTCTAAATTAATGTATTGAGTACAGATGCTGTCAATTAACTCTGGATTATGTTGCTAATTATGCCAAGCCTAAATACATTCATATAATAATCATCTACCTACTTCTTGCTTATTTTCTATTTGACCTATCCAAATGTAGTTTTTATTTGCTTTTATTATAATATATATTTGATTTATTACATCTAAATAACTAGTTTTCAATTTAAAGTATATATTGATTTTCAGAACCAGCAAATAAAAGTTTGGTCGTCTTTGTTGAAATGCTAAAATGTAATCATTTTTAGCAGTCTCTTCAGCAATTTGTACATGATCATGTTTATTTAAGTACATTGACAGAATAACAAGACATTTTCGAATGCAACTACATTTGTATGTAAGCCAACATTATCGAAGTCGTTTGATGACATTAAAATATTATTTATACTTGAATTATTACATCTCAATTACTAGTAAATATTGATTTTCAGAACTACCAATAAAATTGTGGACGTCTTTGTTAAAATGTCAAAAGGAAATCATTTTTTAGCTTCTTCAGCAATTTGTACATGATCATGATTATTTTAGTATTGACAGAATAACAAGAACCTTTCGAATGTAACAATGTAAACCGACATTATCGAGGTCGTTTGATGACAATAAAATATTACAGATCCATTGTTTCAAAAACATAATATGATGAATCTCAAACACGCTTTATTCAAAACTTTAAATAGAAAGCATTCTACTGTAAGTTTTACAATAAATTTCTCAAAATTCTTAGTTTAATCACAATGGAGTATTAACATTGCAACAGACGGTTGTTACCATGCTGATTTCTTCTTCTTATGATAACAACAGGTTTAATGCTTTCCCCACAATGAAACACAACCATTGAGCGTCTATTTAGTTTATACCAATTCATTTTATTTCGATTATGTTTGAAGCTATAAACTTATTGAAACACTCTCGAATCCATTCCTAGAGACAACCAGAGTTAAAGTGTCTTGCTCACGGAAACAACGGCTTTCTTTTGACGGGATTTGAACCCACGCGGTCAGCAAACCTTTAATTACTATTCCGACGCGTTATTGCCGCCACTTTAGCGTTTATTTGTCATTCATCGTTGTAACTTTTTTATTTCTAAAGAAGAAAAACATGTACAAATGTTATATATTTATACATGATACGTCTTTCAAAAACATTACTGTAAATGATGATTTATAGTTTCCATAAGAAATCTCTAGAGATGACAACATGTTGGTACTATACGCGTTCAGTTAATGGATTAGAGTTCCTTTGCTTTTTGTTGATCAGTTTACAGATAAAGTATTGATTTTTACAAAAAGCTCTCTTTCACTGGAATATAAATCATGTCACAACCTGCTATTCGCTAAACATCGGCTGGTTTGGACAACATTTCAAAATTTATCCTGGTAAGAAGGAATGCCTGTAAATGTTTTGGTGGTTTTGAAACTCAATAAACAATTATGAATAATGTTTTCGCTGTAAGGAATAACGAAAAACATAATTGTAGTGTACATGTAAGACTATCAAAGGGTGTATATTCAAAGTAGAAGATCCATTTACGAAGGAAATAGCTATGATTTTTTTTGTTTCAATAAGACCACACGACTTTTCAATGGTTGTTGATGGTTTGTCCTTAATACATTACTAGAAATTACAAGATTGCAAATGTCTAAGACGATCATTACTAAAAATGGTATTAACAGATCTTTGAGATGACAAGGCAGGTACTCACACATTTGTATTGGTCAATTAACTTAGAACGTAAAAATAAATCATGACTTTATTGCCTAGTAATTACGTTTAGTCGTATTCATATGCGAACTTATTTTGCATACAAATGGCTTAAACCACCTACCATAAATTGTAATGCGACTAACAGTTTTGTAGTTTTGTTGTTGGTGTTGTTTTTATTTTTTACTTTTCTTTTGGAGGGGGTATTTTTTTCTTTCTTTCTTTATTTTTTTTAGCTTTTTTGACTTTGTTTTTCTTCATGCTTTGAATTTTCGCATTCTCGTGGCGGAAAACAAACGGAAGACAAAAAGCTATAGAACGGAAATGCCAGTTGTTTTGTGCATATTATTATAACTACCTGCAGTTTGTTTATCCATCAAAATCGCAAATTAAAATTAAAATTAACATACAACCAAAATCGAGAATAGATATTAAATGATTTAGATCAAATCACGACAAAATATCAAGATAGGAAACAATCATCTGTTCGTTCAAATTACCCCCGCCCCCCGTTTTATATCTACATTGTAGCTTTTTCGAGGTTTCATTATTGGAGACGATGCTTAAATGTATAGCCTTTAACATTAACATTTTTTGTTCAGTATATAACAATCTGCTTATTCAGTTTTTATATGTAAGTTTAAACATTTATTTCTCGATATCTACATTTAAACAAACATATTTAAAGCAAAATATAAATATAAAAAATGTTAATTTTATTTTTATATAATTAAAAAAGTTTATTCCTTCTTCTTTAAGCTAATTAAATACATGATTTATCGGTTTTAGAACCAAATTTTTTAATCTTATTTATACGTCTTTTTAAAAAACATTAAGCTAGTATAGAACAACAACAACAGTAACAGTATTAATAACAACTAAATTGTGACATAAGAATGATAATTTAGACATGATACGTTATACTTATCGTGCGTGTGGTAGAAATGGACGTGTCTGGACTGTCAATATACCCATTAATTTTGTTTGTAGGTAAAGAGTAATTAAAGCCCTTAAGCATAGCTACACATAGTCTGACTATGTAAGTCACGGTTTGATATTGAACAATGAAAATACCGCCAAATATGTAAAGAACATTTAAGACGTATAGAAAAAACCAATGTACATACCAATAAAACAGACAACTAGACAAACAATAAATAACCGAACGAAGAAAACCAGAAAAAAGTCTAAATTGAAAAAAGTTACGCTCTCATTTGAAAGCGTTTGTGCACGATCGGAGTTATATCAGTCAAGGAAATGATTAAAAATGTTATCTTTAAAAACAAAACAACAACGCCACCCCCCCCCAAAAAAAAATAAAAAATAAAAAATAAATAAAAAAAATAAAAAATAAAATAAATAAATAAATAAATAAATAAAAAAATGATAAATAGAAAAAAATGAATAACAAAAACGAGATAAGACTATTTTTAATATTCATAATTCAACATAGTTTAACATAAATATACAATACTTGTAGTGCTGATAGTATGTCTACGTTATACAAAATTCATGCAGTTTTTTTACGGATATTTCTATTACATTTGCGGCAATCTGTTTAATTGTGAGATGTCTTTTTATAGAATTAAATGATCCACCTGAAATACTGTTGTTATAAAAATTCTCTGACTTGATTTGATTGTGGTAAATAAGACGACAGTAATAGAGTCAATGTGCTTCAATATCAATGAATTTCTTCTGAAAATAATTATGTATGTCATTGCTCTTTTTGACCAAGAAATACTTTTTCATTATATTTTGTTTTCACATTTTGTCGTTCCGTAATAATTTCTAAAATGAAATTCATTGATCAATTACCTAGGCAAATTTTACTTCTTTTAGTACAGTTATTGGTGTTAAGTGTTTTGTATGGAAGCCAAACTGCAACTTTGTTTCTGTTTTGCTACTTTTATGAAAAACAAATCACGTTCAGTCTTTCATTCTTCAGTAAATATACAAGTCATCTATCTTACTTTGAAACAGTATTTGCATGTTATGAAACTCTTTGATGTCTTTCCTTTAAAAAGGAAATCAATCTTTATTTCTCAGGAACAATATGCACTTAATTTACTCAATCGCTATAGTACAGTATTGTACATAATAAGAGTTATAGTAATCAAGACATGTAGTTACATATTCGTGGCTTTATTGGTCTATTTAAAAGAGACAATGCCTTGTGCTCACTTGAATATTTCTGTTGTAATGTCAACACTATAGATGTAATGTAATGCTGTGCTCTTTGCTGGTGTCTTATGTTGATGGGTTGTGTTGGGAGGGATGCTTCCTTGAATGACGTCCTTTTTTTTTGCCGGGTTGCACATGTGCAAACCCGGGTTATAAAAATGGTGAATGTCGGCCGGCGGTCAGGAGGGGAAAATAATATCTTAACAGTTTTCTCAACTACTTATCACAGCCTCTACATATTTGGTATACATCATTAACACATAGTTCCTTACCGTGGGATTCGATTTCATGTTTGTCACTAATACAATTCCTGTTTACCCACTCAGTTAAATGTTCGACATTAGTGGTGAATGGTAGGACATTTTGGTAGCAGTTTTATCGGCAACTACTTACCACAGCCTCTTGATATTTGGTATACAGCATTTACACATAGTCCCATACAGTGGAATTTGATTTCAGATCTGTCGCTCAGCCACTTCCTGTTTACCGACTTAGTTAGATTTGCGACATTAATGGTCAAAGGTAGGAAATTTTTGTAACAGTTTTCTCAGCAACTACTTATCTTTGTATTTGGCATACAGCATTAACACGTGGTCTTATACTGTGGGATTCGATTTCAGATCTGGCGCTCAGCCACTTCCTGTTACCGACTTTGTTAAATTTTCAACATTATTGGTCAATGGTTAACATATTTTGTAACATCAAAGCCTCATGATATTTGGTATACAAATGCAACCCGGCCTTTTCTGTCTTTGACCCATTTTTAATCCTTGTTTTCATATTTGACGAACATAATATATAGTCTGAGGATATTGAATGAGTGTAAGTTCAGTACTGAATTTATTGCACGAGTTGAATAAAATTCTATCCTCTGGCGAGCATAATATTATTTTTTTCAACGAGTGCAATAAATTCAGTAATGAAATTACACGAATTTAATATTATATTTATCACATACCCAAATAAAGACCGTTTTAAATGAAATAAGAGTCATTTTTCATTGACGCGCCAATAGTAAAACGCTAATATTTAGCGCGTCTTAACGCTATGTTTGTATAACGCTAATGACGTCAAGTCAAAATATATGCACGGCCGTGCAATACCATATTTACGGAGTCGCAAAATTGGCACGGGTGTGTGATAAGACAGTATTTTAAATACCAATTGTTGAACTGATAGAAACCATTGATAGAAACCAAATCATTTACATTAAATGTACAATTAAATGTAAATAACGATGATTTAACACTTATAGTATTTGAAAAGAGTCAAACATGAAACGACCGAATTTTGACGAGATTAAACTTTATGTCCATCTACATCTATTGTTGATTGTTGATTTTTCCTTACACTGACTAGTTAATACTTAATGTATTCGGATAACGCAGTGTTGGCTATGTAGTGAATACATTATATAATATTATAATTTGTAATCTAAGGAATAAAGTTAAGTTTTATGTCATGATTTTCACCCTTTTCTACTACATGTATTGATTTAATCATGATTGAATTTGTTTAATTAATCAATTAAAGTTTCTTTTCTAACAATAAATTATGTTTCACAAAAAACTAACATTCATGCTTCGGTATGTCATTAAATTTTATGATAAATAACCTATCTGATTGGAATAGGTTGCAATTCTCATGTTAAAAAAAGATGTTTCAATAAAAATATTTCGATTACACAAAACACTATTTCTGTTATTTTTTTTATCTCTGTTTGTTATTTAATAAAGAATTCAATATATTAAATAAAAAGATAGCAGGTATGTAAGGCGTTATATGACATAAACACGGGAAATTTAGAAAGTTCACACTTGCCGAGTATTGAATTTCTTTGCCCATTTCATACAAACAGTATTCTTATGCTCCGGATGTCAACTTTTGGTTTCCACTAAATAACTTGAGTTTACTTTGGCCTATTGACACCAAACATGGTGTACAGATAGCTTATATCAAGTGGCATCTTTGGATTGCTACCCAGGTGTCTGTGACTAAGGTAAAGGTCACTGTTACTTAAAACAGAAATTCAGTTTCCGCTCTATAACTTGAGTTTGCTTCAGCCTATTTACACCAAACTTAGCTTATATCAAGAGGCAACTTGGGAGTGCTACCCAGGTGTCTGTACTCAAGGTTGAGGGCACTGTTACTAAAAAATTGAAATTAATTTTCAGCTCAATACTAGTAACTTGAGTTTGCTTTTGTCTATTTATACCAAACTTGGTATATTAATAGCTTATATCATGATGCAGCTTGAGATAGCTACCCAGATGTATTTGATCAAGGTGAAGGTCACTGTTTCTAAAAATAGAAATTCAGTTTTTACTACATATCTTTTCTTTGGCCCATTGAAACAAAGTTTGGTGCGAAGGGAGCTTATATAAAGAGACAGAATAGGATTGCTACCCAAGTGTCTGTAATCAAGGTCAAGGGCACTGTAACTAAAAAAGGAAATCCAGTTCGCGCACAATAACTTGAGTTTGCTTTGGCCTATAGACACTAAACTTGGTGTATGAAAGGTTATATCAAGAGGCAGCTTGGGATTGCTACCAGTGATTGGTGCCTATTGACACCTTGTTTGGTGAAGGCAGCTTATATAAAGAGACAGCATAGGATTGCTACCCAGGTGTCTGTAATCAAGGTCAAAGGCACTGTTATTTAAAAAAAATCAGTTTCAGCTTAATAACTTGAATTTGCTTTGGCCTATTGACCCTAAACTTGGTGTATGAAAGGTTATATCAAGAGGCAGCTTGGGATTGCTTCCCAGGTGTCACTGGTCAAGGTCACAGTTACTGAAAATAGAAATTCAGTTCCGCTCAATAACTTGTTATTGCTTTGGTTTATTAACACCAAATTTGATGTAAGGATAGCTTATATCAAGAGGCAGCCAGGTGTCTGTGATCAAGGTTAATGTATTCAGTTTACATATAACTTGAGTTTGCTTTGACCTTTTGACACCAAACTTGCTGTGAGGCAGCTTTGGATTGTCACTTATTTATTTGGGAGAAAGGTCAAGGTAATTTGCTTACAATAGAATTTTCAGCTTCTACTCAATTACTTCAGTGCACTTTGACATATTGATTGCTGTCACATCAAAACTTGGTAGTTGAAAACCTGGTTTTCGTCGCATTGCGGCGCTTCTTGTTTAATAATGTCATGCTAATGAGTGAGGTTTCCACTAACTATAAATTTTATCATACGAATAAGTTTATCAGACTTTTATCACCTATAGTTGCATTTTGTTAGTTGATTTAACATTATACTGGCATAAATGGTTAATTGCTATCATTGCTTACTACGTATCTATTGTTTTCGTTTACCGTTACTCAACGATTTTCTATCATTTTAGTACGTTTTTTTGAAAATGCAAACACATAAATACCCTAAAACTTCGTGTTGAAACTTGTCCTACAATAGTTAATACATCGTATAGCTTTTTTATGTCTCGCACAGTACAACGCAGGAAATTGGTTCTTATTTTTCAGCTGCAAAACATTCCCTAGCGATGTTTTATCTTAATTGGATAAAAAATAAATCAATTTGTAAAATGGATTTTGTACCGTGATTCACTTTTTATTGCCCTAAAAATGATATACTAGAGCTATGAATAGACATTCTACTTCTATATATTCCGCGCTATCTACAGATTAGATTGTATTATAGAAAAAAAGAAGATTATTTATGTTCACGTAATAGTGTACGAAAATGTCATCAGTATGTATCAATTGCAAAATCAAGGTATTATTTAAGTTGTTTAATTATCTATTATTTTGATCACGTTGAATATATTAAAAAGAAATTGATATCTAATAATTACTGATTGATTATAAACCACCGAAAACATTTGTAGGGTAATTGTTAAAAACTGATTTCTGTTCATTTAATTGCGTCTTTTTATGTAAGATAATTTTATAAGTTATATCTGAAATATATCAAATTGTCTGCATGGTAATATTGTCGCTTTACAAGGCAACAGTGAACATTTTACCATATCAAAATACAGCCCTTGTAAAACTTGATAAATATATCAACAGCTTGAAAAAATATAACGGACAAGAAAAGAAGAAGTTTAGTCTTTTGACACGGCAAATTTTAACAGTGAATGCTCTCAAATGTATGCAGTGTGTGTGATTTTTCTAATTAAATGATTCAAGAAGAAATGATTTTTATAATATTTGTTATAAATTGTCAATCTAAATTGATAATCTTTTATAAAGATTAGTTTTATTTCTTTTTTCAAACACACAACGACATCTCAGACAAAGAAATACGTGGTTTGAACATATATAGGATTGATATATTCGATAAATTAAATATAGAGTGACATGCACTACATATTTTTTAGAAAAGACTATCGGTTGGTTCAAATTACATTTCAGAACAATTTCATGCGGCGTATCTAATGAAAGATATATATATCTTAAACGCGGGAAAAATTTGAGAAATAAATAACATTATGTCTCAAAAGAGGATCAAATGTGATAAATTCGGGGTTGCATAGACAACTATCAAAATTTTAAAGCAACAAAACAGCAGACAACCTACACTCCTAAGGGGGTTAAACCGTATGTATTAAATGGTTTGCGAAATCATACCGCAGCAAATGCAACATTTAGACTGTGGTAGAATTGGCAAACTAATGTTTTATATTTTTGATCTGTTTTCTTGACTTCTGTCAAAAAAGTTTATTCCTTTATTTTAAACACTGGATCTTAAAGCTTGATTGTATATGATGCAGCATTGATAAATAGGTAACTCTTCGAGATAATTTCATGTGAATTTTATTGTAAATATTGTATATCTATTGTCAAGCGCATATTCCATGTCGGCCATGTGGGAAATTTTATTTATATACGCATTAATTGCATGTTATAATTCTTTATTCGATTATTATAGATTATAATAGTATAATATTTTGTGATTACCAATGCGTATTATTGAGATGTATTTATTCTTATTTAAGTTTTGCCTCATATGTTTTAATGATTAGTTGCCGATTTCGGCAAACAGACAGTCATAGACAGCAAACCAACAGAGAGAACAAATCTATAGTCTACAGAGAATCATGTCGGCTGAGCTGAGCATGGTCACTAAGGCGTCTTGTAAGAAATCTATTATTTCCCGGGGCTTTACAAAAGGGAGAGCTTTTTTCTTAAAAAAGATCTCTACAGCCCCCACAATCTTCATATTTTAAGAAAATCATCCAGATTACAGTTGCAGGGAAACCCTCGCATGGCGAAACAGAATTTTTTAGATTGAATCAATCTTTACATTCGCCCCGTTTTCCCTTTGCTTATTTATGTATTTGTAGAAAGTTATTTCTTTTATGGTTAAACATCTGAAAATGAAGTGTCCTATTTACATTCATCATCATAATTGCCCCCTTGTCTTAGGGACAACGTATAAACGTATAAACGATTGTAATTTACACATACGTCTATGATAAACATTACTGTAAATGATGATTTATTGTTTCCATTACTAATCTCTGGAGATGACAGAATTATTGGTTCCATTTGTGGACATATTTAGAATAAGGACATTCAAAATGAACGATAAAAAGATGTAAAGATGTTTTTATGGTTTAAAATGAATAAACTTGTGCTATTCGCCGTGAAAAAGTAAAACATGGAACACATGAACACAAATATCTTTTAGAAAATAACGGTAATATTCAATTTATACAAAAACATTGGGACAGTCTTTCTACATTTTAAGCAGCTTTTATATTTTATCCAAAAACATTTTGATAATCATTCATCGTTCAAACACCATACGTCTAGTCTAACTAACCTATCTCGAATTGACAGTGAAAATGTTCACAAAGTTAATAGTTAGATGCGTTTATTTGAATTCATCACGAGATGCCATCCAGCATGTGTTATCCTAATTCACCATTTACGGGTTTCACTAGCTGTTACCGGCCCCAAATTGCACCTTTTAACAAATTAAATAAAAAATCTGTCTACGGACAAGTACAAAACTTTAAAAGATCAAAGTTAGGTACCTGTCCAGCTTATCCATGTTCTCAATGTTGCTCTTTTACCAAGTTGAACTTTTAATTGGAATATTGGCGTGTATTTAACACCTTTTTTCACGTTTATTCAAACTTTCACAGCAGTTTTACGGACCATTTTTATTTTGAATATAATTCAATACCAGTAAGACATATAAATGTCGCATGTTTTCCAGGGTAATTTTAAACAACAGACACATCTATAAAAGATATAAATTGTTTTATTATTTTAACTGCTGTGTTGCATAGAAAACAAATGTCTCTCTGATTTAATGAAGAAAGATAGATGCCTTACTCGTAAAAAGACCGTACTGGACGAAAGTTATAAAGGGTCGGAAAACTGTTTGGGGCCGAAAACTGCTAGGAAACCAGAATGACATCTATATAGATAGTTATATATATTTATATTAATTTTTAAATCAAAGTAAATCAAAGAAACAAAATCCGTACGAAATACAAATCTGAAATGAAAATGAAAAGAAAATACAATCTTGTAGTTTAATCTTTAATTATGCAACTGGAGCTGGAAAAAAGAGAGCTCTCAACACAAACAGATCAAGGGTTAAAGGCAATATCATGTTTTCAAATTTTTTACTTTATATTTGTGTGAAATAAATAAAGACTTATTCAAGCACTGACTTTTTCATTCTTTTTATAATGTAACATAATTGTAAAACATTAAAAAAAGATGTTTTTGCTGTTATGTCTGTCACATCATTTGTAACAACGGAAATGTCCTGTTAATTTTCATCAACAAAACATGTCCGAGGCGATGTTTGATCTTAATTGAATACACCAATAAATCAATTCGTTAATGGAATTGTTACGTAATTTATCTATTTTCTCTACAATAATTGATGTATCTAGGTTGTTCAACAATATCCCTTTCTCCTCAAGGGAATGTATATACTTGATCCAAGACACAATAAACACTGAAATGTTGCTTGTTTCTCTACAGAACATACAAATGTTTTTGTTTTTTTGTTTTTTTTGAGGATCAATTTTTAAGAATAAAATTGCTTGAACGGTCATCAGAACATGATTAATTATTCAGTCGTTTGTTTTTATTTTGAACATATACTTTACTTCAATTATTTAATTTTGATATTATTTTGTATTCTCCCTGTATTTCCTTACACTTTACAATTCTTTCAACATGATACATTTTTTACAGTGTCCTTTTTATTCCGACAGCTTATCGTAATTATTAATAAAAGCTTAATCAATAACAGGATTCAAAAAACGTATATATATAAATACACATGATAGATAAAAAACTTCGACTCATCAATTTCAAAACATAAAAATATCGTTTGAGTTGACAAAAGAAAAATAGCACAAAGGTTGGCTTAAATCTAGAATTTTTGTTAATGTTTAATAAATATATACTCGTACAGCAAGAAATTTAGAAATTTAGAAGATACAGAACATTCAAATTTATTACACAAAATAGAATCATCAGTCTTTGACACGTTGGGGATGTGACATAAAAAAAACACTTAGTAGCTAGAGTCATCCGTACCTTAGTGTTCTTGGTACGGCGCATGTTCCATTTGAAATAATCTTATCAATATTATACCATGCCTTTTCTGAAATATATAAAAAGTAACTACATTTTCTCTTGAGTGACCATGCACATTTAAGTCATACCTTCAGCACTTTCACTTTACACTCAATACAAATCTACAAATTTGAAAAGTCAATATATAAACATGCATTAATCTTTTTACAGAACAGGAAAATATTAAAAAGGTTTGGTAGACAAAATGATTGCGGCGTCATTATTTAAATTTCTGCTTAAAAGTTGTTGGGTTTTTTTAAATAAGAAAAGAATATTGTCGTTATTCAAACATTTCACTTACTTAGCAAACAATTTTGCTGCTTATTTTGGAATGCGTTGTTGACTTAAGTCAATGACATTTTAGTTTCTATACATTTAGATGAAATGACATTCATCCCAAAATTTGGCTCAAATGGTAAATTCACATATTCTGCACAAATCGAACATTTGGAATTATTTACAATAATTAAAACCATACACTCATAATTTAAGTATTCGTTAAAGGAATGTTATAAATTGGCGCCAATTAGGAACACTTGAGATTGAACGTAGAGGAATGAATGCAAAATTCAATAGTTTTTTTTCTATCCTTTTGGGAAATTATCGAAGACAGATCGGTTGTATTGATATTTCTCATTAATACATCTTGGCAGTTACATTAGCCTACAGGCGACAGTTACCGGCTTGAAATAGCTCTGTATGGCATTATACAATATGATAATTTATTCAGCTGAGGTTGTTTCAATTTTATTCAGTTGATTAAAGCATTTTTATATAACCACAAAGTTATTGAAAGAAGACATGTTGCTGCTGTCTTTTTGTTCTGCACGTTTGCATGAATTACATGAGTTTTTTTATTCTTGATTTAATATTCCATACGTGAATTCATTCATAGGACGTAAAATTAAGTTTGCACACATTGCTTTAAACAATTTATATGAATACTTATTATTAATCTTAATAGCTTATGTAATGTAAAAGAAAAATGGATTATCAAATAAAACGATATTTAAATACGACTCAATTGTATTGGAAAACACGGCGGCTATATAGAGGGACTACATTAATAAACGCATAGCTCTACAGGAAGTATAGCAGTATATCGTGTTGATTTAAATTATACAGTTATAAGAACTCAATCTAAAAGCTAAAAAAGAATTTATGTGTACTGGCATGCGAGCAGTTCCCGTACAGAAGCAGTACCCGTATTTTTCATTTAAACGCTTGATCTTTACTTGCATTCTTCAAAAATTATTTTCAAATCAAGCAGATACATAAACGAGACAAAATCTAAGTGTCAGTTCGGCAGTACGTATAAAAAGTCTCATTTTAAATCACTTTCACCTGTGCGTCGTCAAAACGTGACCTTGTTTTCTCTGGGGGATTCCGTCCTTGCGCGCATGCGCTAAAATACTTACACGTGAGTCTGGTTAAAGGGTTTTCCACTAATACCACCTGTTTACAGATAAGTAGGCAATGTGATGAAAACTTGTTTAATTATCAGAATTTTGACCAATATTACTATATAAAATAATTTTATGGCTTTAATGCATACAAGCATGCTATTGCATGTGAATGCGTTGGGGTAACGGTACCGGGTAATAGATAAATGCGTTTAGTCTACGCTCTATTTCCTGAATTACATCTATTTATCTCTTAGATAATGGTCTGTTCAACAATTGTAAATGAAAAATAGGTCCAATATAATAAAATTGTATCATTATAATGGGTTAGATTTTATGTACAGGAACTACTTCTCTTCATACAAAATAATCGATAATTTCGGTACCCCATATGAGGCCTCATAAGTAAGGGTTATTCTATGTTTAGAACATGATGGAATTTCCATGATTTGTGTGACGAGCCGAATATTGATGTGTAAAATTAAAACTTTGGTGAGTGAGCGTAATAAAAAATAATGTTTAAGTAACTATGATTTTTGTACGGGAACTGCTCGCATGCCAGTATGCTACTGGTTACAATATACGATAGGTATTCGACAGCGACGCAATATATTGTACAAAAGGCTAAAGTAGAAAAAAGTACATTTGAGAACAACCAGATAGAGATTCAATTATTTAATTACACTAATGTAAGTTAGCTTTAAAGGTATAAATGAGCAATTTACTAGTTCAATTTACTAGTTGTTTATCACACTAACAAAGGAAATTATGTTTTTGCCTTATTTTATTTACTGAAAGCGACAACTATAAAATAGTCAGCTGACTATTCAAATTACAAACGAACAAATCTATTTAACAACATTTCATATTCATGTTAAATGTAAGGGGAAAGAAACATAAAACGGTGTCGGCAAGAATAAAACTATGTATTACATCAATTATTCACGAACAAATATTTCGTTACATATTCCCCAGGGACATAAATAGAAATGTGATACAATGTTATTCCAGAATTTTTTACATAGACGTCCGATATACAAAATTGGTAAGCTATTTTATAGATTCAGCAAAACTATTGAGTGTAAAACTTTGTGAAGACTGATACCTTATACCAATACAAATTTAAACTTGTTATACAATAATCTTTATATACAATTGTATATTAGTTTGAAAAATAATTGAAAAACAAATGTTATTTTTTTTTAATTTACCTTGTATAAAGTTATGTTAGTGAATAGCTATTAGTGATTTATTTATCTCTATATCCCAACACATGTAAAATGTTTATATGCGCACCATTTATTACTTAAAATGTCTATTTTGTATTTGATTACTTGACCTGCCTTATCGTAGAATTAGTCTACCATAATGTTTCGAATTTATTTTGAACGCAAACTTCCGTAGGTAACATATTATCACATTAAATACACATTTTGTATGATGCTATATTAATTACACGTTTATAATTTACACATTTCAGACATACATAGGCTCGTCTAATATTGGATTGGTACCAATTCTGGCTCTAAAAGCTCGTTCAATTATTTCAATATTTTAAACACTAATAATACATTCTCCGAAAAATGGAAAGCAAATAAACATTAGTAAATCAAAATCGAAGTATCCTTTCTATAACTGGGACAGACAATTGATTAAAGACGGATCTTTTTTCGTTTGTTTTGTTTAGACTTTTTTAGCAACAAAGCTATGTATTATTTTCTTGCATATCAGACTGGCATTTCCATAAGTCTTACCCATGCCGGAAATTTCATCTGGCATGGGGGGTTCCAGATGAGTCGCGTGCTGTACAATGGCACGATTAGGATGACGTCATTTTACCGTTATGAATGAAGTTGTAATTCATACGCTGTTGTAAGAAAGTAGTTACGTTGTAATGATATCAATTTTCATTGAAAATAAAGATAAAGAATTTAATATATAATGAAATAAAGTAGAATATGCAAGAAAAATTATCTAACATATGTTTGCGGTTCGGATCGAAATATCCGTCCCTCGGTCACCCGCCCATGGGCGGTAACTCGGCAAGCCTCGTTACCGCCCAACGGGCGGGTCACCTCGGGACGGATATTCCGATCCGAACCGCAAAATATGACAGATATTATTTTCTTATGTTATTACAAACAAATTCACGTCCTCTTCTCATTCATCATTAACATTACCACCTTCTGTCAAGAACAACAAATACAAGTATATATAATCTATATTAAAGTCTCATCCATAAATAACATTTTTAACAGTATAAAACATAAAATCATAAAATTGCCTGTATGGTCATTCTGATAAGAATTATGAGATACTAATACATAGTTATAGGGGAGACAACTCCTCAGCCCATATTGCAAGTAAGTATGTAATTACACATACCTCTTACATAAATGTGACTGTAAATGATTCGTTCGTTCGTTCGTTCGTTCGTTCGTTCTTTCATTCATTCATTCATTCATTCATTCATTCATTCATTCATTCATTCATTCATTCATTTATTCATTATATGAACATCAAGATACTGTTTCCTTTCCTACAGGGAAATAAACCATTTTTCACTAAAATGAATATTCTAAATAATATAGGCTATAAAATACTGATCGTGTTTTAAATTATTTTTTTCATTATTATCTAAGGCTATATACATCGCCATTTAAAAGAAAACAAAACAAAACGAAATATAAAATTATTTTGTATCTTTGTGTTTTAAGTATAATCTGTAGCAGTAAATGTTGTAGATAATTGTTCGTAAAAACGTTTTTATTGCAGATAAGGTGAGATTTTCATAATTTTAGCAAACTTTGTATGGTTGCTGTTGATCTAACATTAATATTGGAAACATTATACAATAATTAAGCAACCTCGTTCATTCATTATTTACGACACTAGATTGTGTTACATATCCAATGGGTAGAAAGAACAGAAATTCGGTGTACGTTGTTAATGGGATATTTTCCAAGTAATTCAATAAATGGATTGATATCTGGTATGTTGGTATGATACATCAGAGATACAGAGTTAATATAAATGAAACAAGTTTAGTATAAATGAAAAAAAAAGTGTTTTTTTTTGTATGACATTTTGGCTTGCAGAGGAACTATTTACAACATTATTTATCTTTTACTATAAGATATATGTGTGATAATTAAAATCAACACTTCGATAATGTGCATGTTCGTTCTAAATTAATGTATTGAGTACAGATGCTGTCAATAAAGTCTGAATTATGTTGCTAATTATGTCAAGCCTAAATAATTTCATATAATAATCATTTACCTGCTTCTAGCTTTTTTCTATTTGACCTTTCCCAATATAGTTTTTGTCTTCATTATCTTTATTTAATTTCTTACATCTAAATAACTATTTTTCAATTTATAGTAAATATTGTTTTTCAGAATCAGCAAATAAAATTTAGGTCGTCTTTGTTTAAATGTCAAAAGGTAATCACTTTTAGCAGTCTCTTCAGCAACTTGTACATGATTATGGTTATTTTAAAAAGTACATTGACAGAATAACAAGAAATTTTCGAATCCAACTACATGTGTATGTATACCGACATTATCGAAATCGTTTGATGACAATACAATATTACCGATCCATTCTTACAATAACCTAACATGATGAATCTGAAACACGCTTTATTCAAAACTTTAAATATAAATCATTCTCCTATAAGTTTTACAATATGTTTCTTAAATTTCTTGTTTTAATCACAATGGAGTATTAACATTGCAAATGACGGTTATTACCATGCTGCTTTCTATTTCTTATATATGATAACAACATAAAGAACACAAAGAAACACAATCATTTAGCGTCTATTTAATTTATACCAATTCATTTTGATTCGATTGTGTTTGAATCTATTATTTTATTAAAACACTTTCGAATCCATTCCTAGAGCCAACCAGTACTAAGCAATGAGTTAAAGTTTCTTGCTCACGGAAACAACGGCTTTCTCCTAACAGGGCTTGTACCCACGCTGTCAGCAATCCTTAGATTACTATTCCGACGCGTTGACTATTCGGTATCGCCGCCACTTACGCAGTTATTTGGCATTCATATTTGTAGCCTTTTTATTGCTAAAGAAGAAAAACATGTAAAAATGTTATATTTATACATACGTCTTACAAAAACTAAATAATAATTTATAGTTTCCATAAGAAATCTCTAGAGATGACAACATGTTGGAACCATACGTGTTCAGTTAAAAGATTCGAGTTCCCTTGGTTTTTGTTGATCAGTTTACAGATAAAGTATTGATTCTTACAAAAAGCTCTCTTTCACTGGAATATAAATCATGTTACAACCTGCTATTTGCTAAACATTTGGACAACATTTCAAAATTTATCCTGGCAAGAAAAGGGATGTCTGTAAATGTTTTATGTGGTTTTCAAACTTAATAAACAATTATGAATAATTGTTTCGCTATATGGAATAGCAAATACATAATTGTAGTGTACACATAAGAATATCAAAGGGTGTACCGTTAAAGTAGAAGATCCATTTACGAGAGAATTAATCATAACGAAGGCAATTCATGATTTGTTTTGTTTCAAAAGTAAAAGACTAAAAATTACAAGATTGCAAATGTCTATGACGAACAATACTGAAAATAGTAATTACATATCTCTGGGATGCAGGTACTAATACATTTGTATTAATCAAATTATAGTGTGAGTGAGTACGTTTAGTCGTATTCATATGCGAACTTATTTTGCATACACATGGCTTAAACCAGCGACCATAAAATGAAGTGCGACTAACAGTTTTGTGTCGTTTTGTTTTTGGTGTTTTTTTTAGTTTGTTCTTTTTTTCTTGGGGTTGTATTTTTTCTTTCTTTATTTATTTTTTTGCTTTTTTGACTTTGTATTTTCTTCATGCTTTGAATTTTTTGCATTCACGAGGTGGGAAACAAACGGAAGACAAAAAGCTATTGAAAGGAAATCCCAGTTGATTAGTGCATATTATTATAGGTTCTTGCAGCTTGTTTATCCATCAAAATCGCAATATTTAACATAGAGCCAAAGTCCGAGAATAGATATTTAATGATTTAGATCAAATCACAACAAAATGTCAATGTAGGATGCAATCATCTTTTGTTCTTTTGTAGCTTCCGTTTTTTTTATTTATATTGTAGCTATTTCTGAAAATTGCTTCGAGGTTTCATTATTTTAGCAGCCAGAGACGATGCTTTAACATTAACTTATTTTTCTCGTCCAGTACATATAAATCTGCTTATTCAGTTTTATATGTAAGGTTAAAATACTCGATATCTACATATAAACATACATATTTATAGCAAAATGTAAATATAAAACAATAAATTACATTTTAATTTTTATATAATTAAAAGATTTATTCCTTCTTCTTTAAGCTAATTTAATAGATGGTTTATCCGTTTTAAAACCAAATTTATTTATCTTATCTTCACGTCTTTTAAAAACATTAAGCTTTTATAAAACAACAACCACATTAACAACAACAACAGCAACAACAACAATAACAACTAAATGATAATTTAGATATGATACACCATAATTATCGTGCGTCTGGTAGTAATGGACGTGTCGGGACTGTCAATATATCAACTAATTTAGTCTGTAGGTTTAGTGTAATTAACGATTTGAAGCATAGCTACACGAAGTCGGAATGTCACGGTTTTATATTGAATAATATAAATACCGCCAAATATGTATCAGAATAAGTAAGACGTATGAAGCACCAATGTCCATACCAATAAAATAGACAAAAAGGACAAACAAGAAATAACCAAACAAAGAAAACGAGAGTGCCACAAAACTTCATGGTCAATCTAATTTTTGATGTCAATAATCAGCTGTCAAAATTGAAAAAAGTTACACTCTCATTTGAACGCGTTTGGGCACAATCGAAGTCAGTCTAGTAAATGATTATGAATGTTATCGTTGAAACCAAAACAAAACAACCCCATTTGTCGTCCTAAAACAAAATTCAATGATCAATTACCTAAACAGATTTTGCTTCTTTAAGTACAGTTATTGGTATCAAGTATTTTGTATGGAAGTCAAACTGCCACTTTGTTTCTGTTTTGCTACATTTTTGATAAACAAATCACGTTCAGTACATCTACCTTACTTTGAAACAGTACTAGTACGTTATAAAACTCTTTGATGTTTTCGTTAAAAAGGAAATAAATCTGCATTTCTCAGGCACAATATGTTTTTCTAAATTGCTAGAGTACAGTTGTGTACAGAAAAAAGAGTTATATAAATCAAGACATGCAGTAATATATTACATATTCTTGGCTTTATTTGTCTATCTAAGGAGACACAACCTGATTTAAATGTTTTGTGTTCACTTGAATATTTCTGTTGCAATATCAACGCTATAGATGTTATAAAACTGCTTTGCTCCTTCACGGTGGTTTTATGTTCCTGGGTTGCGTTGGGAAATGCGTTCCTTGAATGATGTCTTTCATTTTTAATCCTTGTTTTCATATTTGACGAACATATGATAGACATAGCCATGCAAATGTAAACAACAATGGCTTAACAGTGATAGTCTTTGGAAAAAAATCAAACATGTTCTTCATGAAGAAAACATTGTTTCAGAAGAAAAAAGAAACGACCTATTTTCGACAAGATTTAACTTTTTGTCCATTTACATCTATTGTTGATTTTACACAATCCTTAAAACTGAATAGCTAATAGCTGTATAGCTTATAACAAATATCTATTAGGATAACGCAGAGTTTCCTATATATTGAATTCATTATATAGTTTGTAGTATAAGTTTAAGTCATGATTTTCACCCTTTTTAAATTTGTGTTTCTACAACTGATTAAATCATTACAGGTTATGTAAGACGATTATCTCCTTCCGTTTCATTTAGATAGTTGATTCAACGTTTTACTGGTATATATGGTTAATTGCTTACATAAAGTGTCGTACGTAACTTTTGTTTTTTTTTATTGTCGCTCTGTGATTTTTATTATTGTAACGTTAATTGAAAATGCGAACACTTAATTACCCTAAAGTAAATACCCTAAAAGCGTCATGTATTTAATTAGTGTTGAAACTTGTCCTATAATATTTGATACATCGTATGGCTTTTTTATGTTTCGCACAGCACAACGCAGGAAATTGGTTCTTAATTTTCAGCTGCAAAACATTTCCCTAGCGATGTTTTATCTTAATTGGATAAAACAATAAATCAATTTGTAAATAGATTTTGTATCTGATTCACTTTTTATTGCCGCACAAATGATATTCTAGAGCTATGAATAGACATTCTACTTCTATAGATTCCTGACTAACTTTTTTGTTTTTTTTTTGGGTTTTACGTCACATCGACACAGTATAGGTCATATCGCGACGTTCCAGCTTTACTGGTGGAGGAAGACCTCAGGTGCCCTTCCGTGCATTATTTCAGGCACGAACGGGCACCTGAGTAGAACCACCGACGTAAGCTAGCTGGATAGCTTCCTCACATGAAAGAATCCAAAGTCCCTGTCGGGATTCGAACCCACAGCGGTGAGGGGCAAGTGGTTTGAAGTCAACGACATTAACCACTCGGCCACGGACGCCCCTCCTGACTAACTTATTTGTTAAGAAAGTAGACATTGTAGACAGTATTGTAGAAAATAAATATCATTTATATTCACGTAATAGTTTGCGAAAACGTTGTCATTATGCAACAATTGCAAAATCCTGATATCTTCCTGATAGATTTCAACAGATGGTAGAGCTTTGCTTAAAACAGATATCTACGGCTCACACAGCCCAGTCGTCTTGTAAGAAGAATCCTACCAGATGTTGCAGGGCACAACCAAGCGCAGTGACGTAGCAGACTTTCTTTAGATTGAATCAAGCCTTTCACGATTCTGCTTAATCTGATGGGCACGTCTTTTCCATTTGCTTATTTGTGTATTTGTAGAAACCTATTTTTCATGGTTTAACATCTGAAATGAAGTGTCTTATTTACATTCATTATCATAATTACACATTGTCTCAGGGACAACGTATAAACGATTATAATTTACACATACGTCTTTGATAAAAATTACCGTAAATGATGATTTATTGTTTCCATTACAAAACTCTGGAGAAGACATACTAACTTCTTCCATTTGTGAACATATACAGAATAGAGATATTAAAAATGCAGGAAGAAAATAGGTAAAATGTAATGTCTTTTTGTATTTTGTGGCAAAGCAAAATTTCTGTTTACCCTCTTGAAAAAAAAACGAATTTTTTTTCTGTTTAAATTGAATATTCGTTTTTCTAAACTTGTGCTATTCACCGTGAAAAAGTAAAACATTGAAAAAATGAAAACTAATGTCCCTTGGAAAAATAACGGTAATACTCGATTTAAACAAAAGATTTGGTCAGTCTTTCTATAAGTTTAGCAGCTTATATATTTTATCCAAAACATTTGTATTATCATTCATTATTCAAACACCATGTAAAAAAGTCGAGAAAACTATATCGAATCGACAGTGAAATATTCACAAAATTAATCGTTAAAAATGTTTATTTGAATTCCTGACGAGTTGCCAAACAGAATGTGTTAACCTATACGGCATCTAAATAGAAAGTTATGCATATCTATACTGATATTATAGTAATCAAAGTTAATCAAAAGAACAAAAGCTGTAAGCAATAATAATCTGACATGTTAAGAAAAATACAATTTTGTAGTTGTAATTTTATTGTTCAACTAGAGCTGGGAAACATAAACAAATCTAGGCTTCAAGGCAATATCATGTTTTAAAACTTTTTAAATATTTGTGTGAAATAAATAAAGACTTGATTAAGCACTGGCATATTCATTCTTTTTGTAATGTAACAGACTTTTAAAACACTTGAATACGAAAGACCGGTGGGGACATTTCAACTTCATGAATTCCTGATTTCAGCTTCATGAATTCTCGATTTCAACTTCAAGAATTCACGACTTCAACTTCATGAATTCACGATTTTCACGATTTCAACTTCACGAATTCACGATTTCAACTTCATGAAGTTGAAATCGTGAATTCGTGAAGTTGAAATCGTGAATTCGTGAAATTGAAATCGTGAATTCTTGAGGTTGAAATCATGAATTCACGAACTTGAATTCGTGAAGTTGAAATCGTGAATTCATGACGTTGAAATCGTGAATTCGTGAAGTTTAAATCGTGAATTCATGAAGTTGAAATCGTGAATTCATGAAGTTGAAATCGTGAATTCGTGAAGTTGAAATCGTGAATTCACGAAGTTGAATTCGTGAAGTTGAAATCGTGAATTCATAAAGTTGAAATCGTGAATTCGTGAAGTTGAAATCGTGAATTCATGAAGTTGAAATCGTGAATTCGTGAAGTTGAAGTCGTGAATTCATGAAGCTGAATCGTGAATTCGTGAATTCCGTATTTTGAAAACGGGAATGCACGAAGTTTTAATTGTGAATTCATGAAGATGAAACCGGTCTTTCGTACTTGAAGGGATGTTTTTGCTGTTGTGCCTATCACATCATTGTATTTATAACTACGGAAATGTCTTTTCAGTTTCATCAACAAAACATTTCCGCGCCGATGTTTGATCTTAATTGAAAACACCAAAAAATCAATCCGTTTATGGAATGGTTGCGTAATTTATATATTTTTCTATACAATACTTGATGTATTTAGGTTGTTCAACAATATCCATTTCTTCTCAGTGGAATATATACATTTGATCCAAGACACAATAAAGACTTATTATAAATGTCTTTTTTTTCTCTTCAGAAACTACAGGATCAATGTTTAAGAATAGAATTGTTTGAAACTGTCATCAGACCATGATTATTATTAAGTAATTATTTTTGTTTTCATTTTGAACATATATTACCATTATTTAATTTATGATACTTTATTTATTGATTTTGATTTGACTTAATTAGAATATCCAGCTAGATTACGGAACGTCAGTGGTTCTACTCAGGTGCCCGTTCGTGCTTGAAATAATGAACGGCAGGACACCTGAAGTCTTCCTCCACCAGAAAAGCTGGAACGTCGCCATATGACCTATAACGTGACGGTGTGGCGTAATCAATTAAATAAACAAAAGGAACAAAAGGAACCTAACTAGAACTGCCTTTTTATTTGAATAAGGAATTATTACTTAATACGTTATAACCTAATATATTTGAAATACATGGACACTTCATATAATATCAAAGATCTACTAATTGATAGCCTTTTTTATAAAGTTGAAATTACCTGAATCTAGCAGCGATATATCAGTGAGAGGGACCTCAGCGGACAGTTAAACCGCTCGCATGCCCTACCTAGCGCAATGCGTTTTACCATTGCCATCAATTAGCATATTACTTACTTCAACATTTGTTTATAATAGAGGTTAAATGAGGTTAAATAAAGTTAAACTTTATGTTTTCATCAAATATAAACCTCAAAGTTACATAGGCCTTATCTTTATTTAAGTTCAACGAACTTTTGTATAATTCCAATATACATGTATATTAGCTTGATAATGGTCAAGTTCAATTAACTGTCACTTACATTTAAAAATGCAAATCTTATATTTATCTTTATATATTAATAGTACCAAAATTGTAATAATATCAATTGTACTTAAAATGTAGATTACTCTTTCAGTTACAGAAGATTAATTTACCTTTCTATTCGTGCATTAACATCTGCGGAAGCACGAGGATGCATTTGAGGTCAGAGTCCACAGGACGAAGGATTTTATTAGTCCCAAGGCTTCCGCAGATTTTAATGCACGAAACAAAACAAAAAAAAAGAGATCAAAAAACAAACAAACAACAACAACCTAATTTAGTACTTCCGGGTTAAGTTATTTGTTTTTTATTATAAATAAACCAATTGTTTCATGCTTTCCACCTGCTAATGCTGCGCCATTTCACAGTTATGTTTTGATACTAAAACATTGAAACAATAACGAAACTAATTAGAACACCATTACATTAAGCTTTCTTAAATGACGCCCTGAGTCAGCTTTATGAAACGTGCAAAAACGGCACGTGCTCACTTGATTTAATACGTTAATTGATGTTTTCTTCTGCGGTAAAATATACCTGCATGCACAGTTTTTATGCAAGATTTATTCTCATTATATTTCAAAGATAGCAAGACTAGTTTTCCTAAATTAATTTCTAAAGTTGTTGCGATACAGGTATGTCACACACTTTCCGCATCAAAATAATAAATATAATAGATATTATAAATAATGTTGATATTTGTAAAATAAATATGGCTTAAATGGGTCTTTTATGTGCCATCAAACGTATATGATTAGGTCATTTATAGATCGGTTAAGATAGGAAGCGAATTGGTCGCTTAACATGGTGAAATAGAAATGTTGCTTCAGCCTGGTCATTAACATCAAGGCCACCAAGGAGGTTTAGGCACATGAATGAATGAAGAGCAAATTTGCTAAACAAACATACTTCATTTTCAAATATCTCTGTTGAAGAAACAAGACAACCAAAATATTACAATTTTTATATCTTTGATATGTTCTTTAATGTATGGGTCCATACGGTCTTCTGGAACATGTTAATGGGAAAATAATGTAATAGTCCTACTTCTGATAGACATATTTGGTTTTTCAAAAAGTTATTATAAGCCATACAGTCTTTAAACTGCTGACGTAAGACTGTGATATATAAGACATAATGTATGCCATTAACATTCATTAGTTACCAATTTATGATGCGGCATATCACACAATAATGGTGTGCTACCAATGATTTCCTAGAAATGAGGATACGTGGTGTTGCCTATATAAGTCAAAGAGAATTATCCCAAATATGGAAACGAGTAATGTCGTCCTTAGTCTACTTTAGTATCTTTAAATATAGATATATTGATGAACAGCAATTGAATCATAAAATTGCAACATTAAGCTCCCTGATAACCATAATTCAATAATATTTATAGATGTTATCATGCAAACCTTATTCATGTAAACTGTCGTGTGACGAAACAAAACAAGCATATAACATATACCGATGCAGTTTGTTACTTGTTAAATAAGTCATCTACAGTAAACTGGAAAAAGGAATATGTTGTGTTTTCCCCCAGCTAATTCGGGGGGTGCAAGCAAACTTTTACAGTTACAGTTTCGGAGGTTGACTATTACAAATGTGCTGCACCGTGAAGATATAACGGTAAAATTTAGTTTGTGCGTGAGAGTAGCTTGGAAGCTTACCGACTTCCCTTCCGGATTCAATTTATTAGCCTAGTCATCGTTGAGCAGTACTTCAATCACGATGTTTTTCTTTATATTAAATTATTTGCGACAAGCAGAGCGTGTTTAACAAAAACTGCACTCTGTCTCTCTGTCTGCATCTAATCATTTTTATTAACGTTATTAAAATATATTCTGTATATTTTCTTGTCATCGAGTTTAAATCAATTTGACTTATTAAAAATAGGCCAGGCCATGTAACATTCTCTTATCCTCTAACATTATAACTATGCCATCATTTAAAATAGACTTAAACAGAATATGCGTCTCTTAAACGCTTATCACTTTTTTTTCTCAAAACTTCTTCCAAAAGGAACTTCCTTTCAAAGAATTACCTCTTGACAAGGAAGTTTAAAATAATTATTATCATAGTCCAATACTGCCTACAGTCGGGACATTCTTAAAGCGTAGATAACACAGTTACAATTGTTACTGTAATTGGGTCAAAACAAAAAAAAAGATCATAACATATTCATGTTTATGTTTTAGTTTAAAGTATTAATAAAATAATATTTTTGTACGATTCCAAAATTTAGAAATCGTAAGGCACTCTTGTCTATAAAAGCAGAAAATGTTATGATAGAAATCACATACACCACGTTCCCACCTCTTGGGCGATCAGTTAAAGAAAAGTGTATTATATTAATACAGATTATAGAAACACGTTTTTTTGTAATTAGACAAAAATTTAATACAAAATTAAATACAAAATCCCTTAGGCACTTCTAGTATGCTTCAACCAAATAAATTAATCGTAAAATCGTCTGAAGCGGCAATATGATGTACTGAACTAAACAATTTTTGTTAGGTAAAGATTGATCTGTCAAAAGAACAATGTTACTATACAGTTAACACTCTCCTACATTTTTACCATGTGATGTCAACGTGTCATTCGATTAAAAAGGTTATCACAATGTTCTAAATTTCGAACAGTACAGTGGCTAAAATGAAACCACTTGTCGACATTTTGAATATCTTATCTAAACAAGGCATGCCATTTTTACACGATGATGTTTGAGTAAGTTAAAAAGTAGGAACGCTTTAAATCTCTCACTATACATTTATTAAAAGAAATGTAAATTGCATTTTTCATCAATGTAGAATAAAATCAAATTAACAATTATTATAATAAATACGAGTGTAAGTTCTGTGCTGCTTTTGCGTTTCTGTCTGTACGTTTAAAATGTCCGTTAAATTATTCATTCAAAACATTGAACGCAAATAATTTCTACTTTATAACGGGTTTACTAATTGACTGTTTCCTTAAATCATACTGTATTAATTGATAACGGAGTGTGGAGTCACACCATTGTGATATTGGGAATGGTGTCAATGACCCTTACCTTTAAATGTAATTGCAAAATAAATAAAACTACTACAGTGACACTTTAGTTGACATAACCTTTTGGAACCGATGTTATTTGGATATTTGACCTTTTTATTCGAGCGCTTTATTGAAGTAGATGAAACATTTGTATTTAAAACACCATCTTGACTTAATGAAACAGTTTTAATGCTTATCTCAGTAGTAGCGATTGCTACCTTTGCTTAAAACAGCTTATTGCTTTTTGTGTTCAACCTAATCTATATCCTTATTACAACGATGCTAACAAGATATTTGAGCAAATGAAGACAACACTTTTTTTTCGTACGGTCTCGTAAGAAAAGTGCTTCATACAAAAGTGTTAACATATCAATTTAGAACACAGTTAGTAATTGGCAAGCAACATTTAAACACTCTGATTGTTAATTCCTTTACGTTGTAATTCAATATACATTGTTCGTTATTAAAATAACATTTGTTTTAAAACTTTGTTTCACTGGTTTTCACCCCTTTAAAATCCACTCATTGTGCCTGCAATGATTTAGGTGGAATGAACATTTTAAAACCGACAGTTTCAAAGGTTCATTTCGATTTTCTAAGAAAAATTACAAATGCAAGAACAAGTACCCACGCTTATGAGTTATATGGGGAATTGGGGCGTTACCCGTTGCAAATTAATATTAATACGAAAATAATTCGGTTTTTGAATATTGTAATAACAAATGATTCGAATTAATATTCAAATATTTACAAAAAAGTAAAATGAAAAAAAAAGAGATTCAAAGCGATAATTCTTACAGATGGCTTTATCCAGTAACAGATATTTCAAACAATACTGGTTCCCCGATCTATTGTTGAACCAAGAAGATATCACTATGAAAAATATCCACTTTCTAATAAAGCAAGTGCTGGTAGATCAATTTATAACAGATTGGAATGGAAAATTACAAAGGACAAACTATATTATTTGTATAAACAAGAACATAAAAGGGAGAACTATTTAACAATATTACAGAGAAACTTGTATATACCGCTTTTTATACGCCCGTTTGAAAAACGGGACGTATTATGGGAACGCCCCTGGCGGGCGGGCGGGCGGTCGGGCGGGCGGGCGGCGTCCAATTTTGTCCGGAGCATATCTCCTACATGTATGGAGGGATTTTAATGAAACTTCATAGAAATGTTCACCACTATGAGGAGCAGTGTCGCGCACATGAACCAGGTCTCTAGGTCAAAGGTCAAGGTCACACTTAGAGCTCATTGAAAAATGCTTGTCCGGAGCAAAACTTCCACATGTATAGAGGGATTTCAACCAAGTCTCTATGTCACAGGTGAAGGTCACAGTTAGAGCTCATAGAAAAAAGCTTGTCTGGAGCAAAACTTCTACATGCATAGAGGGATTTCAATATAATTTGGCACAAATGTTCATCATTGGAGGCTGAGTGCCGTGCATAAAATTCAAGTCCCTGCGACCCAGGTCAAGGTCACACATCCTGTGCATATCTTCCCTACTGATTTGTTTTAAGGTTCATTTAACAACACAGTGCCAAGAATAAAAACTTGCTTGCTAGATAACACTTATCCATAATGCCCCCATCTCCATCTAAACCTTTCGTAAACGGGCGTATTTTGTGACTATGGCACCCTTGTTTTATTTTTTTTTTAATCACCGTCTTCCGGTAAAAATTCTAAGATATAACAGTACCTTTTACAAGGAGCGTATCTGCGAAATGTTGAACACTTGAAGACGAATTTCACGCATTTATGTCCTGTCGACGTTTTACTGCAATACGGAAAAATATATATCCAAGAATATTATTATTATAAACATCCAAATTTAATCAAGTATAATAAATTGTAAAAAAGTTCCGATTATGCTACCTTGAAATTTTTAAGTAAGTTTGTTTTATATATTTTGAAACAATAAGTTGTTTTCTTCTTTTTATTAAAATTAAATATCTTGTCTTTACAACTCACCAGATATTCTTTACTCTGATTGGTCAACGCTACCGACTAAATTATGGTCACCCATTTTTTGCATGTAATCAAGTATCTCCATAACTACTAAAGAAAATGGATTGAAACTTCACACACTTGTTCTCTGTGATAAACATGATTGGCACAAGTCCAAATAACTCTGATTTGCTTTTTTTGCATATGTATGCCCCTCTTCGACTTTGAAATTCTTGGTTAAGTTTATGCGTGTAAGCTGGTATCTCCATAACTACTGAAGGCAATGGATTGAAACTTCACACATGTGTTCTCTGTGATTATCTTACATGATTGTTTTATATTTATGCCCCTTTTTGACTTAGAAATTCTTGGTTATGTTTTTGCGTGTAAGCTGTTATCTCAATAACTACTGATAGGAATGGTTTGTAACGTCACATACTTGTTCTTTGTGATAATTTTACATGATTAGCATAAGTCCCATAACTCTGATTTGCCTTTTTGCATAATTATGCCCCTTTTTCGATTTAGAAATACTTGGGTAAGTTTTTTGCTTGTAAGCAAGTATCTCCATAACTACTGAAGGGAATGGATTGAACTTCACACCCTTGTTCTCTATATTATCTTACATGATTGGCACACGATTGG
>NW_026854245.1:0-27965 GCF_026571515.1 Ruditapes philippinarum | reverse complement strand
TGACAGGTGTGTGGCAATTTCTCATCCACTTACAGTATAATAGCTGTATCACTAGAAAAACAATTACTTTATTTGCTGCAATTGTTTGGATCTTGGAGTATAGTATTTGCAGTATTTCCTTACATTAACGTTGGAAAATAATTCATTTCTTACGGTTTATGGCCGATGCATGATCGATTATCATGTATCATCCGTTTTTGCGATCGTGAAGGAGGTGACGTTGTACATTAGTGCCATCTATTGGTTGTATTTATCACTTTTGTTATTGTGATTACCGAAGCTCGGTCACATCATCGGGTTACTATGATAGCTCAAACTAGCTATCGCGATGTACTCCGGACCAGTTCGAGGAGTCAACTACACGAGAAGTACTTTCAAAGCATTGAGAACATATCTAGTCATTTCATGTATTTACTTATTTACTTGTTTTCCAAGGTCTTTATATGTCATTTCGGTATCAGCTAATCAGCATCATTCAAATTCATTGTTTACATTTTTCACTTTCTTAACATATATTTGTTCCATATCAACACCTCTAGTTATATCTACTTTGAATATAAAATTTAGACAAAGTATTGTCACATTATTTGAATCGAAAAACAAAGTGAATCCAATTTCTGACTATGAACCCTATACAATATCAACGGGATTACATACAATTCTGGAACATTCAATGGTGTTTAAATGTGTCCCGAACAAAGACCAAAAATTCTCAAAAATGAGTTCATTCAGAGAACCAGTAGCTGGACCATCAAGGCAATTACCTATTGTTCGATTTCAGCCTCGTCGAGTTTCAGTTCTACATGAAGCACAAAGTTCAAGTTCTAGTGGAATTACAGTAATGAAACCAGGACATGCTGTGCTAAGGAAGACACTTTCATCACCGTCATGATCAGCTATTGTATTCTCACATTTTTTGGTATCATTGTACAGGGCTGGGAATAAAAACTGCGTCGTATCCTACAAAATGTAAACAAACGCCGCCATCTTGGAACGAAAAACGTATGTTTTTGACTATTACTATTTTTTTTGGAAATGACTGAAACCCAGATATATGTATTAACACGCTACACTATTTTCCGCTTCGTTCGGTATATGTTGCTTGCACAACTATTTTGAAAAACAAAAGTTATAGCGAACTTGCAACTCGAAGCGGAGCAGAATTTTTGTGAAAATGTGTGGATACGACGCAGTTCATATTGCTTTATCCATCGTTTTTTCCTTGAAATCAATTATATACTCATTTCAGAGTTTATCATTAACTTCGAAATATAATTTTGCATCATTTACTAAAATTTCATTAAAAAGAGATGTTTATTTTCTAAGAAAATAATGATTTTTACGAAATGATACGACACAGTTGAAAATAAAATATGATACGACGCAGTTGTATTTTTTGGCAGTCTTTTCAACAGGGATAATTTTTGGCAATATATGTCTATTTTATGGAATAATAACTTTTGCTAGATAAAAACCCCAGATTATTTGCGGTGTATAGCGATGTTCTGTTGCTTTTGATTATTTAGAATACATTGTGTCATGCCCAATATAACATTTAATTTGAAAGGTTACATTGCGGAACCTACTTTACAGTTAAACATGAACATGTTACTTAATTTATCATATTTTTTTTAATAATTTCTTATATTTTCCTGTATGTTTAATATCATCCCTATTTTTGGCCAAAAAATATATATAGAAGTCAATGAACCTGACTTTATTTTGGCTAGCTATGCTCTAAGTAAACTGTGGTTCTGCATGTTTTGGGTAATGACTGTCTTTTTAGGTTTGTTTTCAAACTTTCATTCTACACATTAGCTTTACTAGGGGCGAAGACCTCAGGTGCGCCTTTGTGCATTATTTCAGGCAAAATTTGCACCTGAAGAGAACCATCGACATTTTGAAACTACATGTAGCTTGATAGGTTTCCACACGAAAGAATCAAAAGTCCCTGGTGGTTTTCGAATTCATAGCAGTTCAGTTTAAATGATTTGAATTCAGTAAACATAAACAGCTCAGCTTCGGTCGAACACCTGTCTGATTTTTTTTTCAACAATTTGTTAACGTCAGCTGTACAAATAAGCAGTTTTAGTTTTTTTATTAACTTCTGGCGTGAAGTTTTAAGATTATAAATATTTAAATAAATTATAAAGACAATAAAATTTTACTTTCTTTTTGAAATGAAATATTTCCTTAATCTCTAAGATTTACTTTGATATTTCGGTGCGAATAGCAGAGAAATTTTCAATGTAAACAGGGGGGAAATCCTCTTTGAAGTCATTTTCTGAAAAATGTTGTTTAATTTTTCAGGCAATTAATTTTCAAATAAAAATCACACTTTAGTTTGAAGGTATGTTTAGATGCCATGCCTCTAGTCTGTGGAAAATTCGATGCGATAATCTGACCTAAATTTTCTCTTCAATATAGTGAAAACTTCTTCAATACTATTGAAACATCCTGTCGTGCATACATCTGTATCAAATATATAGGTGCAAAGCGTAAAATACCTTTGCAAAACGGACAACTTCTTTTGTAGTTTTATCATTTGTTCATCGATTTTGAAAATTTAAGTCTTTAATGGAGAAGAATGATACTGTAGTGTAAAAATAGAAAATACATTCCGTAGACCTGTTCTTATCGGCGATAAAGAAATGCAATACGACAAAATCGGCGGTAAAGTTCCGCGGCGCTTAACATAAAATGACTGAATGGAACGCATACCCTACTTGTAAAAATATATCGTAGCTTAACCATTTTATATATAATTTAAAAAATTTAATGTTCAGTTTCAAATAATAAAGCTCATCTGTTCCCACCGATTATTAACAAAATGAATACAATAAAATCGGCACGTAAAAGGCATAATAACGGAATTGACGGAAATTGTTGCTAATTATAAGAAACAAAGGTAGGCATGCATACTTCTCTTCAGAAAGCAAGAGACCTTTACAAAATTTGTAATTTTTTTTTAACCAAAAAACAACAAAGTTCATTCCTGATTGATACAGGGTCCAGGAGAGGTTACCCTGGAATATTGAATTTTGTATCAAAATTCTGTAAATGAAAAAAGTAACCACCCCAATTTTGAACTCACGGGAAAAAGTTTATAAGCATGCTAAGGCAACTCTAGAACACGTTGTCATATCGATGTGCGATAACGTATTTCAATGTACAAAAATGTATATTGCATTTGATACAGCTTTTCGGAATGTGTAGATGCTTATGACAGGAACTAAAACTGCGACCGAAATATGAAGCCTTCACAGAATTTTTACTACATTTTCCTTGTTTGTGGAACAAATGAGTGACCTCTGCTTTTGACTTAAGTTGTAAACAAGAAACGTTGTTGGACGTTATTAGCATACCTAGCACATAATTTAATAGCTGAACCAATATGCACACTGCAATGAAAATACAACAGCGTCGTATCATATTTTATTTTCAACTTCGTCGTATCATTTCGTAAAAATCATTATTTTCTTGGAAAATAAACATCTCTTTCTAATGAAATTTTAGTAAATGATGTAAATCATATTTTGAAGTTAATGGTGAACTCTCAAACGAGTATACAATTGATTTAAAGGAAAAAACGATGGATAAAGCAATATGAACTGCGTCGTATCCACACATTTTCACAAAAATTCTGCTCCGCTTCGAGTTGCAAGTTCGCTATAACTTTTGTTTTACAAAATAGTTGTGCAAGCAACATATACCGAACGAAGCGGAAAATAGTGTAGCGTGTTAATACATATATCTGGTTTTCAGTCATTTCCAACAAAAATAGTTATAGTCAAAAACATACGTTTTTCGTTCCAAGATGGCGGCGTTTGTTTACATTTTGTAGGATACGACGCGCCCTGATTTTAATGAAAGCAAGGTCATGCTGTTTTTAGGAAGACACACACGAGATAACTTCATAAGTTTTATCAACAAAACCATTAAGCGTTCCGATGGTGTTTTTTACCATAATTATCCCATTAGTTTTCATAGATTGTTACAGGGATATTTATTGTTTGTTATAATGTTGTGTTTTTAAATGCATCATCATGTAGCTGTGATTATTCTCTCATATTATTTGTTTAATTCTTGAAATGTTTTTATGATACGACCTCAAGCAAGAAAAGTCAATAGAGCTACCCCGGAAATAGACAAATGTATATTTTTCACATGTAATCCCGGGGTACCAGTTACAACTTGGTAAATATATCGATAATAGCAACACGTTAATCAACCTATTGTGAAGGGTTGTTCTCCTTGAAGCTATAGGAGATAAGTGTTTTTGAACCCCGATATGAAATGAGGAAAAGCCTACAATTGTCGAGTTCAGAATAACATGTATTTTTCAAAACCCGAATCAAAGGACAAAAGGTGAAGACAGTCAACAAGCTTTAACAACTTTACATCAATTAATAATGATGCAACTTTGCACATTGGCCATTGGCTGTGTCCAAATAATTATTTCTTTGAAAATGATAGTCGTCTCGTCTGTAATAATGATTAATGTACAGTGTATTGATAGCTCTTTCTATGTGGTGACTATCTAGGAATATTAAGCAACGATTTTGCATTTAATGAATAGTCCAGATTCTTAGTCAATGAAATGAATAATGATGCTATTTTTGCACCGTTCGGTCTATAATAGAAGCTGTATCAATAGGTGTGTATGTTTTATTCATTTACAAACGATGATTACTTATATGTAATTCTATGGAAAGAAATTATGCTTTCACAAATGATATATGTATACATTGATTGATTAGCACTTTTTAATAAAAGTTTGTATGACGTATGTCAATAAAAACGTGGCACCACTTTCTCTGTGACAATGATGAAAAACGAACCTTTAAAGTCATAATGGGAATGATCTTCATTTATATCTTTGTTTATAATGGTATTAAATCTAATGATCTTGCATGATTGTTAGCTTTTATTTGATTATGATAGTTTTAATAATAGTTATTGAATCAAAGCATTACTTTGGCATATTCGAACATAGTATCTGACTGTAAATCTTTAATCAATATATGAGCCGCGTCATGACAAAACCAACATAGTGGGTTTCCGACCAGCATGGATCCAGACCAGCCTGCGCATCCGCGCAGTCTGATCAGGATCCATGCAGTTCGCAAACCCATTATGTTGGTTTTGTCGTGACGCGGCACATATTTTATTTCAAACATGCAAAAGGTATATGATTGACAAAGTGATGATCCTCGTGCTGACTATTTCATGAGATAATATATTAGACTGAAGTATTATAGATTGTTTACAAATTATGCGTATGATATGATACCTGTAAATATCTTCATAAAATGGCAGATTCAACGAGAACAAGAAAAACAAAAAAATAAACAGTAGAAAATAGTAGGGTGCAACACTTAAATTTTCACGCCCACTAGCATCCGCTCAAACGCTATATCAATGCATGACCTCAAAAGTGTCGGTGCTAACTGCTATGAAATGAATAATGATGCTATTTTTACACCATTCGGTATATTATAGAAGCTGAAGCTGTATCAATAAGTGTTTATGTTTTATTCAAAAACAAACAATGACAACTTATAAATAATTCTAGGAAAAAAGATCATGTTTTCACATTCTATCAGCATTTATATAAAACGTTACCGCGGCACCCACTTTATGTGTCAATGAAGAAAGCGGATAATAAAGATTATATATTATTTATATAATGTATTTATATCTGTTTTATAATGAATTTAATGTGACGATTTTTTTGTACGGTTGTTAGCCTATGAGGCTGTTTATTATAGTTTATAATAACACAACTGTAGTTATTTGAATTCAAATTTTACTTTGGCATAATTTAGTACATAGTATCTGACAGTAGAATTATAATCAATTTGCTTTTTATTATGAACATGACTCAAAGGTATACAGAGGCAAATTAAAGATTCTTGTGCTGAACATGTCATTAGATAATATATGACTGACATATGACACGAGTATCTATAATATTGCTTATTGTTTACACATTACTCGTAATGCGCAAGGAAACAAAAAATAGTAGAAAATCGCAGATTCGGTTTAATTGAGTCCGTTTAAGAGAGATAACATCTTTCACGCCTGCTAGCAGCCTCTTAAGCCGAATGCCACTGCATGACTTCAAAAGCTCATGTGATATATTAGGTTCACAATTCAATAAGATAAGCAAATCGAATGGTTGTAACTTTAACGACGATCAGAATCAAATTTTTTTAGCGTCGCTTCCGATATGATAGTATTGAACTTTCATCTCCAGCAATTCTATCTTTCTTTTACAACTTCAAACTTCCGGTCAGTAATGACAACAATAGAGAGACCAAGTTATATTTATACTTTTGCTTTTGTGCTCAGTCAAATGTTTGGCAAGATATTACATCTATCTTAGAGGTAAATGTACTTTCAAATCATTTTAAACATTGGCTTTCTACAAATTGTGCATCATGTCAAATAACGATAATGTGCAGCCTCTTTTGAATTTTGAAAATTTCAATCTACCATGTCGTGCCACCAAAGAACTGAAATATAAATCAAGTATTTCAATACACATATAATATGTACTAGATGAGAAAGATTATTTACAAACTCACTTATAAATGTTTACTGCAACGAGTTTTGTATCATTGTCAGAGTTTAAAGAGAATTTCTTTTTGTCACGCTATTTAGAGTTTTGTCTTTACAACAAAAACAATTCAATTGCACTGCCTTGAGTGTTATTGGAGAATAAACGCTAATTAAGCGTAAATGTACCATTGCAATGAAGCACTGCAACAGTATGACTGTAGATATGGTAATATTATATAAAGTATGATATTAATTTGACGGTATTTGTTTTGTATACCAAACTTTGGCATGAAAATGGTGTAGAAAATTCCACTGACCAGGGTATTAACTTATTAGTCGCCGGTAGAAACCGGCGACTATATTTGTAATAGTTTAATATTATACCTATGGTAGGAGAAGCCCTTAAAATCTGAAAATAAAAGCATATCAAACATTGAACAGTTAAAGACAACAATTATTTTTCAGTAATCACAAAAAATCAAACATATGATAACTTTGCTCAGTGGAATGAAATATGCACATATTGACGTCTTAAAAAGCAACATTACAATTTTCATAAAATGAATCAATAACGTATCCCCAAGGATCAATCATTGAATATTAGAGACACTTTTACTTTTTTCTGTGTGTCAAGCATTGCTATTTTATAATATATAAATCATGAATGATATTTGAAATGACACTTTAGAATTATTTGGTTGTTTATTTTTTATGAGACCTTTTATATTACATTATTTTATCTAATTATAAACAAATGCTCCCTGGTCTTTCGTAAGAATCACGTGACTACATGTTTATATATGTTGTATATCGTTATAAAATCTATTAATAGTTACAGATTGCTGATAAGACAGGTAACTTGTAAATGGTGGTAACTGATAAGATGTAAATCATTGTAATTTTGTACAGATAATTACATAAGTTACTTTTCATTAATCAGGTTCATACTTTATATCATTAGAGAAACCTGTTTACATTAAAAATACATTTTCAAAACCTTTTCCTTTCTTCTTGGTAAAGGGTTTAACTTGGCCCTTTCTGTCAAACATTCGACAAGAAAGTTCAATTGTTTAGTTTAGGTTGAACATCCCAAAATAATGTTATGCTTAAGAAGCACATTATTGGCGACGCCGGTGAGCGGCGTCGTCTCTTATGGAATGCTTTTTATTTTGGCCTATGGAAGGAGCTGTTATTATTAGCAGTTAATGTATGTTGTGTTAATTAGTTTTATTTTGATTCATAAAAATCAAGTAAACAAATATGTTGTTATATTGTTATTCAATAACTTTATGTAAAAAGCATGTGCATTGTGATATTATTTTCACGAAATTGCAGGCTCAGTTTAACAGCTTGCCCCTTAGTTACTAAAATCCGGATTTCGAATATCGTTGTGGTCTACATTGATGCCGTATCCATTCATTCATTCATTTATATATTTTCAAATTTTTTCTACAAGAAGATAGTGCACCTGCAAATGAGTATAAGGATAGGTAATGAACTGTTATAAACGAATATCCTATTGATTTTATCCATATTACGTTTATCTGTTGCACAGAATGATTGTTTTTACAAAGTGTACCAGTATCTGGATGTTGAAGCTATCCGATTTTCTGCAATTACTGCTGTCACATGGCCATCTATTTTTTTTATGAATACTTTACCATTAATTTGCATGGCTTAATAAAACTGAGCCTGCAACATTTCATAATTTTGCTGTTTAGTGTGTTCTTTTGGGTTTCAGGTTTTCTATATTTTAAGGGGAAGTAACTCATGTTTACTCAATTATTTGTTCTTTTCTGTCTATCTTAGGTATTACTATTTTTGTTATATAAATTTACCAGTTGTAAGGTCATCAAAAGCAGGTTAATGTTAATGTTAGGATTTCATATTTATTTAACAGAAACTGGGAATTATTAATGCTATGTGCATACATGTATATCTTAGTATATTGATATGATGAGACTTATAATATTTCTGAATTTAAAGAGTTACAGTTATGTCATTATTATTAAAGGATTTAAAGTTATAAATGATAATACAATTATTGATTGAAAATGTCCTTAAACTTGGATCAGGCAATGTAATTGATAAAGTCTCAAAAAAACATATTCTGAATAGTTATTCTAATTTTTTTCTAACATGTGCATAATTTGAAAAGGACAAATAAATATAAATTTTATAGTGGATGATTTGTGTCATATGAAAACCGACAAAGTACAAAAAGTAAGCGGGCTCCAGATGAAAACATGAAAATACAATCTCTCACAAAGTGGCTCGTTTGTTGCATTTCATGTTTTCGCCCAGTGCCCTTAATGCAAAATACAAATCAGTCTTCATAAAATGTCTTATCATAGAAAAAAGATTAGTTTTTTATCTGTACTAAAAATAGATATTGTACATGTATTAGCACATTTATGTTCACTTTCAAATTGACCTGTTCTAAATAATGGCACAACCAATAACTGTATAATCCTTTTTTAGTAACAATAATTACACAATAAAATATAAATTGTTATTTTAATTAAGACTATGAGTATGTACGTTTATTTTCTTATTTATTAATAAAGAATTAATTATCTGTTAATTTAAAAAATCTAAAAGTATCTGTCACGGTTTAGAACTGTTCACTATTTTATTTTTAGGGGAGAAAATGTGTAAGCGGCCAGATAGCTTCATTGCTACAGCTGCGGTACATTATTCTGTGGGTCACAGTTTCGAGTTCTGGTCAAGCTGAGCGTTTTTCTAATCCTGTGACTGCATATAAGCATGAATTCAATTCACTATGCTCTGTAAACATAAGAAATTCAAGGACACAAATCAATATAGTGGGGAAATATGTTGTGGTTTAGAACTGTTTCATTATTAAAGAGAAAATGTGTAGCCGGCCCGATAGCTCAGTTGGTCTTCTGAAAGTCATGGGCTCGAGTCATGATCAGGCAGTTTCAGTCAGGGTTTAGAAGTGGTTCTTCAACTGACACATGTTTGATTCATTTAACAGATTGCATTAAATTTTAAATGGACAAAGGCAGTATTGCATGATACTTTAAGATCTACAAAGGGATCACACTATACTGCACATGAAGAAGTTCTTTTTCTTCTTCTTCATGAAACTTCATGTAATGACATTCTTACATGGTTTAAATCTTATCTCAGCAGCTGGTGGATGCGGCTGGTACTCATTCTACTACTGCTCTGAGTACCTATGGTGTCCCCCTGATGTTCATTTGAGGTCCTCTTTTATGTCTTATATATGTCAATGACATGTCTGCAAAACTAAGCAATAAGCTTTTATTATATGCACAGGCACGAGCAATAGACCTGGGAAGGAAAAATATGACCAGATTGATAAAAAACCTGTGTTCATCTTAAAAGTGTCAAAAAACCAAAAACAAATGTAAATAATGACCCGCTTTAAAATAAACTTTAAGTTAATGGTATATTTTTAAAGGGGGTCATTATTTACATTTTTTTAATTTTTGGTTTTTATGAACACAGTTTTTTTTATCAATCTGGTCATGTTTGTTCTTTCCAGGTCCGATTCTCGTGCCTGTGATTATATGCTGATGACTCAGGTATCCTTGTACGTTGTATCTTGTAAGATAAATTTGAGGAAATTCTTTCTCAAGCATGAGTCTTATAAGATTGGTTAATTGACCATAAATTGTATTTGCATCTTGGCAAGACAGAGTCTATTATTTTTGGTTTAAGTTTCAACTTAAACTGGGCCTAGCCTCCAGGACACATGTAATGGTACTGCTATAAAGTACACATCTTTTGTTAAGTATTTAAGTGCAAACCTGGATCAAATTCTTTTGGCGTCGCCCTTTGATGCTTTGCATCAATGCTTTTCTTGTTGAAATATATATTGGTAATCGTTGATTTCGGTATATTCCGTCGGTTTCCGTCACGCAGGTTTCCAAAACGGTATGACGTCAGGGGTCCGGAATCGTATTAGATACATAGAAAAAAATAATAAACTATCTTTGTGTTGATAGTTTATCGCACTGAAAGGCAATTAAACGTTAATTTTATATATTGTATGTAACGATTGGAATACGTGTATTGATTTCAACTAAATTATATATTTTTTCTATAGCACATAATAATGATGTACAACACTATTACAATAAAATTGTATTGTTTCATGTAATAATTAAACATATATATTTTCATCGTCACTTTGCAAATATTCGATGATCGGTAATTATTTGTCGGTAATTATCTGAATCTGAATTAGTAACCTAAACGGATTTCAATGTATGGTACCACAGTATATGTATAAAGTAAAATTACAAGAAGAATTACCAGCATAGCACTTGCCTTACAAGCCTCAGTGGCAAACATAACTCAACTCATTGTTCCTCTTATTTTTATACTTGAACCATTAAACTTATATTTTCTTATATTTATGATATTACAATCATTTTTCTATCCGGCGACTTGATGCTTTAGCATCAAAATCTCTACTTGTAGTTATACGTGATGAGTTAATAATAATTTGGCCAATTTATTTCATTGAAAGGTTCAGTGTATCACACGAATAGTTTCTTTTGCTGATGAGTATACGTCACCTCATATTAATGGCTTATTGCCTTGAACGCTTATGGATAACTCTTTCTGAAAAAAACGTAACTAGAAATAACGACCATACATATATAATCAATAACTGTATGAAGTGATTTGATATTATCTGTTTTAATTCCCTGTAGCATAATTATGTACGTGGAAAAGAGAAGTAAAACTCTTAATGACTTTCTATATAAAGAAATACCGGTATATAAAATTATGGGGATGAAAACGAATTGAATAAATATTCTCCATCAGTAAGTCACGTTATACGAACTTCATGATTTTCACAAACAATTTTCTACCACAAACTAAACCACAAAGATGATGGTTGCGAAACACTGGATTGTAATGAAATATGAGCCTAAAGAAATCTGAGATGTACTCCTATATATATGGAAATTGTTATACAAAAACATGAATTATTTTGCCGTGAGGGATTCTGTATTTTTCTATTTTATATATTTTAACTAATCATGTAAAATAAAAATAAAAACAAAGCTTTTCAAATCGAGATACTGTCTTAAAGTTGATCGATCTACAATAGGCAATTTTTCCATTAATATTTCAAATATCTCTAGATAAAACAACATTAATGCTTTATTTTGATATTGTTTTCAGTATATCTTGTTGGAAAACAATGTTGACAGAGTTTAAGTTATTGAAACATTATGAACATTTATATGGTGAAAATGGTATTTTGTTCTAGAACAAGTAATTGCTTATGGTATTACAAATTTTTCCGGCTTTTGTAGACCAAATCACTTTAACGGTTAATTGTAGTGAAGTCATCTGCTATACCATTCAATGATTTATAAACTATACGTAAAGAATGACTATAGAGACTATTATAAAAGAATACTGAGGTTCAAAATTAAAAAAAAAACGTATAATTTATGTTTTAACATGGACCAGCTTTGACACTTCAAACAGAAGGGTATGCGAAAGATTATAATTCAGAACATATACTCAGTAAAGATAATAGTATTTGCTATTCTTAGCCCAGTTTGTGTAAAAAGCGTTGCAATGCTTTTCAATTTCGGTTTTGGTTCATTTTTCACAATAAGAGTAATTATTCTGGAAAAACGGAGATAGCGAATGATCTCACAAGTTATTAGTTTAGACCTTCATTAAACATCATATTATACGATAATCTCGGAAATATTTCGCGGGTTTTAAAGATACATGTACTTTTGTCAGTTTTGAGTGCCGCTCCAAATTTGCAAAATGTTTCATACTTCAATGATTTAAGTTACATCTGTTACATATAAATGAGATAAATTATTTTGATTCCTACCAGTTGGAAGTCAACGACAACTCATGAAATGAACTTGCTGTATTTACTACATCCATCTGCAGCTTTGATTAAACAGAATTAACTAAGGTAGTTGTCATGTTGGTGCTGAAAGTATTTTTTTAGATTTATGTACCATTTATGTACCTATAATTTGATGAGGGTCTAAATCAATGCCTTGTGAGCAAAACTCCGTTTTAGTAGAATAATCATTTCAATTGTGCAAAATGATCAAACAAACGAAAATTGTTTAAACGATTTCACTCAAAACGGGCCTCAAGTGCCAAAGTGATTTCATTATGTATACCTTCTCTACATTATTTAGAATAGAGATATTTTAAAGTATAAACTTCCAGACATATTATTACTGATAATCATTTTTTTCTTCTTTCTATAGCATTGCAATTACACAGCAGGTCTTTAACATCGTAAAAATACATTTAATATAGCAAAAATTACAGCTCTAAATATATCAAGGTACATTATTTACTTCCCTATCAAATAGCCTAGAAACGATTTTATCACGACATTAAAAGGGAATGTCCACTCATTATTGATTCTTTCTGATGGGATTTTCCATAATTACAAAGATATAAGTAGTTCATGAAGACAAAAACATAAGATACCACTTATCTAATCAAGAAATTCTGTGTTTTGCACACAAAAAAATCAAAAATCTAGGATTTAAGACGAAAATAAAAATGCAAAACACAAACGAGTACAAAAAAGTACTTATATACAAGCATTTTAAGACTCCATGAAAGACTTTTTGTCAGTATATTCATCATCAAATGTATAGGCACAGCAAAAATGTGACACTTAAAGGCATAAAATAATACATTGCTGAACGCAAAACAACGTACATAATAAATGATGTACGTAAAAAGGTCCGGAAAAGAAGAAGATACATCGGAGGCAATGAAAGCCACATTAGAATGTATGAAAAATGCAGACTCCGTTTAATTGATTTTGATAATGAGAGATAATGTAAATCACGCCCCCCCCCCCTCAGCACCGGTCTATGCGGTATTCAATCTTGAACACTGATGTGTTGAAATCAATTAAATTGTTTGTTATGGTGACATGAAGTCCTTATTATTTTCCAATCACATTATGTTTTTACGTCTAAATTGTGCGATGTGATCTTTACAAAAATGAACATCGAAATCGTTTAAAACTAATAGGATTTCCCATAAATAACTTGCGAGATAGGTTTTAATGTTGATATAAAATAACAATGCACTTATCATTTCAGTAAATAAACAGGTTAAAACAATTGTTTTAAAACGGACTTTTCATGCAGTGAATATCTAACAGAGAAAATTATGTGGGAAACAATGTTTCAACAAACAAGAGAACATAATTACAAAATATCACGAAAGCTGACTAGATGTCATTTAACTTAATTTAGTGTGTATTTCACTATTTTAGTATTTCACTTTTGATAATAAATTGTTCAGAATTTAACTTAAAGTAGCTCCTGTGAGGTCCAAAACCATGGAAATTTGAAATTCTTACAGAAATCAACGTTGGAACTTAAAATGGATGAAAAATATAGATAGAAGAAAACATACTTCGAATTAAAGTAGAAATCGATTTTAGTGCAATTGAATTTGGTCCTTTTGCACATAAAAATAAATGACTATTCTGAAAGCCCGTCATTATGGTGGCTGATTTGTGCCATTTGCTAATTTAAGCAAGTGTTTAAAGTATGGAATCAAAAGGTATGAGTCTCAATAACAGTACCTGCTTCCATTTAATTTACCCCTAAAATGTTGATAATGTTAAAATATGATCATGGCTAGGCTCTGTTGAGTAAGTTACACAAAATGTTGAGTGAAACCTATGTTTTATATTCTTGCTCAAACTTCCTTATTTAACTGGCTAACGACATTACGACAAAGAGAATGAACAAGTAATAAATAATGACTTCATTACCTGAAGCGAGTTCATTTAACTGGAATTACCTTTTTCAATTACAATTAGTAAAAGATGAAAGAAAATCAATGATATTTGCAATTTTCATTTAAATACACCGTCATTAGCTGAAGGAAATGCTTCATTAATCGGACATTCTAATATCAGATTTCATTCCAAAAGCTGCATGTTTTGAGAAACATCACTTCATCCTAAACTCGCATTACGCTAAAGCAAAGTAACGGCAAAACATTTTTACATCTTTATGTAACAATCTTTTAGTGTTTTCACCATATGATATTTCATCCGTAACGAATTTCTTTTCAAATGTTAAGAAATTGGTTGGTGTTTAATAAACAAGTCATTTTACATTGTTCAGTACAATACCAACTCTATTAGTCAGCAAACATTAATTAACTCGACAATGCAAGTTTTACAGATAGCAATCAGTATTGTACTCAAAAATACAAAGTATACATTATGTCAAGATCTTGATGTGACGTGGCTTATCAGAAATATTATTCAAAAACATGGCGGAACAATTCATTAACATAATTATTATGATATTTATGACATTTAATACTAATTAGTTTGCCTTTAAGTGGTATTTTATAATATTTAGCATTGAACATTATAGTTTATACATGCGTCTCCAGATGCAATCTAAATACACAATTGGTGTACGTGTAAACTCAACCTGTGAAGTGGTTCTTAAAAACTAATTTAAGTTTCCTCTTTTGTCGCGAATGATTTTAAATGTAAGGTTATATGATGCTAGTTAAACTATTATGTCTTTGCAGCCGTTTGCTATTATTTTATTATGATAATGATAATAATAGTTGCATTCCTGATATTACATTTCATATGTAATAGTTATTGAATCAAATTATTACCATGGCATAATATCGTAGTCGGTTCGTCTTTGATAGACTAAGTTAGCTTTTCAATTTGGTAATTTTGGCATTTGTATTACTGTTTATTCAATAAAATTTGTATTGTTTTTGTTTTTAATAGGAGGGAGTAGGGGTTGAACATTTAATTTTTAAAATTTCAATCTACCCTGTCGTGCCTCTGAAGCACTTAGTGAAATATAAAATCAATTAAATCAGTATAAGTTTTACAAAAAAGAAATATAAAAAAATATTCTTTTCCTTCATCCATCTATTCATATGGTATTTAACTAGAAAATAGACATTTTAATTAATTTGCGCTGAAAGCCGTTTTACATTATATTGAAAAGCTGATTTGTCATTGTTTGTGCTATTTTAAACAGTCTTTGTCAGCAAACCGCAATAAAAGCAGATTTCAATTACACCGCTTTAAATAAACGCAAATTGATCGCAAATGAAGCATCGCAATAAAGCAATGCAACAGCGCAACTATTGAGGTGGTACTGTAATGTGATGAAATATTTTATTCATACTTTTCCATAAGTTGGCATGAAATTCAACTGACCGGGGAAACTAAATTAAATACTGGTGATTAAATGATGATTTGGTCATTTTATTTCATTAAAATATTCAACACTGTTTCTTTTGTTAGTTATTATACATCACTTAAAAGAGATTACTTTACTGGTGATTAAATGATAATTTGGTCATTTTATTTCATTAAAATATTCAACACAGTTTCTTTTGTTAGTTATTATACATCACTTAAAAGAGATTACTCTTTCTGAAAAAAAAAACTAGAAAAAACGACCATACATACATACATGTAATCAATAACTGTATGAAGTGATTTCATATTATCTGTTTTAATTCCATGTAGCATAAAAAGAGAAGTAAAACTCTTAATGAACTTACTATATAAAGAAAATAACGGTATATAAAATTATGGGGATTAAAACGAATTGAATAAATATTCTCCATCAGTAAGTCACGTGATACGAACTTCATGATTTTTACAAACAATTTTCTATCAATAAACCATTAAAAACATCTAATACGTATAAAGTAAAGTAAACAACGAAAATGATTGTTGCAAAAAACAGAGTATTGTACTGAAATATGAGTCTGCAAATTAAGTCTTGTAAATAAGAAACATGAGATATACACCTATATATGGGAAACTGCTTCACACACAGACACATACGCGCACAATTCACTTTAACGATTTATTGTCGTGAAGATATATACTACATGTACATCTTTCAATGATATACTAAAAGTAAAGAACGAATTTATATATTCCCGGATATTTTGTCAGTATTGTGTACCGCCTCATATTTGCAAAATGTTTCATACTTCAATGACTTTAGTTACATCCATTACATATAAATGTGATAAATTATTTGATTCCTATAAGTTAGAAGAGGCGAACGACAACTTATGAAATGTACTTGCTGTATTCATTATTTGCACCTGCAGCTATTTATCTATATAATTTGATTATAGCAGAATCCACTGAGGTAGTTGACATGATGGTACTGAAAGTACCAAAATTGGCCAAAATTCGAACAAAATCATCGATTGTAAAATCGTTAAAAGACAGCTTAGACCCTTGGCAAAGTGATTTCTTTGTTTATACTTACTCTACATTATTCAGAATAGAGATCATTTAAATTAATAAACTTCCAGTAATATAATTCCTGATAATCATTTTATTTTCTTCTTCTTTCTATAACATTGCAATTACACAGCAGGTTTTTAACATCGTAAAAACACATTTAATACAACAAAAATTACAGCTCTAAATATATCACGGTACATTATTTACTTCCCTATCAAATAGCTTTGAAACGATTTTATCACGACATTAAAAGGGAATGTCCATCCATTATTGATTCTTTCTAATGGGATTTTCCATAATTACAAAGATATAAGTAGTTCATGAAGACAAAAACATAAGATTCCACTTATCTATCAATACATAAACATAGTTCGGTAAATGTCAAAGCAGCATCTTTACATTATTTTATCAAGAAATTCTGTGTTTTGCAACAAAAATTCAAAAATCTAGGATTTAAGACGAAAATAAAAATGTAAAACACAAACGAGCATAAAATCTCTACAAAAAAAAGTACTTATATACAAGCATTTTAAGACTCTATGAAAGACTTGTTGTCAGTATATTCATCATCAAATGTATAAGGCACAGCAAAAATGTGACACATAAAGGCATAAAATAATTTCTTGCTGAACGCAAAACAACTTACTTAATACATGATCTACGTAAAATGGTCCTGGAAAAGATGGTGATACATCGGAAGCAATAAAAGCAACATTAGTATGTATTCATTGCTTACACATTACACGTTTAACTGATTTTGATAATGAGAGATAATGTAAAAATGAAACATCTCTCACCCCCCCCCAGCACCGGTCTATGCGGTATTCAATCTTAAACACTAATCTGATGAAATGAATTAAATTGTTTGTGATGGTGACATGAAGATCATTGACATATTGTTTTTGATGTTTTGATTGTGCGATGTGATCATGACAACAATGAACATCGAAATCGTTTAAAACTAATAGGATTTCGAATAAATAACTTGCGAGATAGGTTTTCATGTTGATATAAAACAACAATGCACTTATCATTTCAGTAAATAAACAGGTTAAAATAATTGTTTTCAAACGGACTTTTCATGCAGTGAATATCTAACAGAGAAAATTATGTGGGAAGCAATGTTTCAACAAACAAGAGAACATAATTACAAAATATCACGAAAGCTGACTAGATGTCATTTAACTTAATTTAGTGCGTATTTCACTATTTTAGTATTTCACTATTGATAAAATTTTCTTTGAATTTAACTTAAAGTAGCTCCTGTGATGTCCAAAACAATTCTTACATAAATCAACGGTGGAACTTAAAATGGATGAAAAATATAGATAGAAGAAAACATACTTCGAATTAAAGTAGAAATCAATTTTAGTGCAATTGAATTTGGTCCTTTTGCACATAAAAATAAATGACTATTCTGAAAGCCCGTCATTATGGTGGCTGATTTGTGTCATTTGTTAATTTAAGCATGTGTTTAAAGTATGGAATCAAAAGGTATGAGTCTCAGTAACAGTACCTGCTTGCATTTAAGGTACCCCTAAAATTGTTGTGAGTGTTAAAATATGACCATGGTTAGGCTGTATTGAGTAAGTTACATAAAATGTTGAGTGAAACCTATGTTTTATATTCTTGCTCAGACTTCCTTATTTAACTGGCTAACGACATTACGACAAAGAGAATGAAAAAGTAATAAATAATGACTTCATTACTTGAAGCGAGTTCATTTAACTGGTATTACCTTTTTCAATTACAATTAGTAAAAGATGAAAGAAAATCAATGATATTTGCAATTTTCATTTAAATACAGCATCATTAGCTGAAGGAAATGCTTCGTTAATCGAACATTCTAATATCGGATTACATTCCAAAAGCTGCATGTTTTGAGAAACATCACTTCATCCTAAACTCGCATTACGCTAAAGCAAAGTAACGGCAAAACATTTTTACACCTTTATGTAACCATCTTTTAGTGTTTTCACCATATGATATTTCAATATATATCACTTTTTTATCTAACTTTATCAATTAAGCCTCGTGTTTTTATTTTCCAAATGTAAATATTCCATATCAAATCCATATTGTACTTTGTTTATCTTCTAGTCCATTACATTCATGCTGTACTAGAAGTAACGAATTTCTTTTGAAATGTTAAGAAATTGGTTGATTAATAAACAAGTCATTTTACATTGTTCAGTACAATACCAACTCTATTAGTCTGCAAACCTTAATTTAACTCGACTAGCGCCTTGTCCAATGCAGGTTTAACAGTTACAATGTATATACTCGTTAAAAAGAAATCAGTATTGTACTCAATGATATAAATAAAATATATATTATATCAAGATCATGATGTGATGTGGCATATCAGAAATTTCAAAAACATGGTGGAACAATTCATTAATAGAATTATGATATTTATTACATTTAATACTAATTAATTAGCCTTTAAGTGGTATTTTATAATATTTAGCGTTTATACATGCGTCTCCAGAAGCAATCTAAATACACAATTGGTGTACGTGTAAACTCAATCTGTGAAGTGGTTCTTAAAAACTAATTTAAGTTCCCTCTTTTGCGTAGCCAGGTCGTTATTGTCGCGAATGATTTTTAATGTAGTTTATGTAATGCTAGTTAAACTATTATGTCTTTGCAGCCGTTTGCTATAATTTTATTATGATAGTGATAATAATAGTTGCATTCCTGATATAACATTACATATTTAATAGTTATTGAATCAAATTATTACCTTGGCATAATTGTGCATATTATCGTATGCATATTATCGTCGGTTCGTCTTTGATATGCTAAGTTAGATTTTCAATTTGGTAATTTTGGCATTTGTATTACTGTTTGTTCAATAAAATTTGTATTGTTGTTGTTTTTAATGGGAGGAAGTAGGGGTTGAACATTTAATTGTTCGTGCCTCTGAAGCAGTTAGTGAAATATAAAATCAAGTAAATCAGTTTACGAAAAAAACAAAAAACATTCTTTTCCTGCATCCATCTATTCATATGGTATATGGTATTTAACTAGAAAATAGACATTTTAATTAATTTGCGCTGAAAGCCGTTTTACATTAAATTGAAATGCTGAATTGTCATTATGAGTTCTATTTTAAACAGTCTTTGTCATCAGAACGCAATAAAAGCAAATTTCAATTACACCGCTTTAAATAAACGCAAATTGATCGCAAATGAAGCATCGCAATAAAGCAATGCAACAGTTCAACTATTGAGGTGGTACTGTAATGTGATGACATATTTCATTCATGCTTTTCCATACGTTGGCATGAAATTCAACTGACCGGGGACACTGAATTATATTAACTGGTGATTAAATGATAATTTGGTCATTTTATTTCATTAAAATATTCAATACAGTTTCTTTTGTTAGTTATTATACATCACCTAAAAGAGATAACTCTTTCTGAAATAACGACCATACATACAATAATCAATAACTGTATGTAGTGATTTGATATTATCTTTTTTAATTCCCTGTAGCATAATTTATGTACGTGGAAAAGAGAAGTAAAACTCTTAATGACTTTCTATATAAAGAAAATACCGGTATATAAAATTATGGGGATGAAAACGAATTGAATAAATATTCTACATCAGTAACTCACGTGATACGAACTTCATGATTTTCACAAACAATTTTCTATCGATAAACAATTATCTAATGTACGTATAAAGTAAAGTGAGCAACAAAGATGAGTGTTGCAAAAACAGAGTATTGTACTGAAGTATGAGTCTGCGAACTAAGTCTTGTAAATAAGAAACATGAGATATACACCTATATATGGAAAACTGCTTCACACACAGACACATACGCGCACAATTCACTTTAACGATTAATTGTCGTGAAGATATCTACTACATCATTCAATGATATACTAAAAGTAAAGAACGAATTTATATATTCCCGGATTTTTCAGACTTTTTTGTCAGTATTGTGTACCGCTTCATATTTACAAAATGTTTCATACTTCAATGACTTTAGTTACATCCATTACTTATAAATGTGATAAATTATTTGATTCCTATCAGTTAGAAGAGGCGAACGACAACTTATGAAATGTACTTGCTGTATTTATTATTTGCACCTGCAGCTATTTATCTATATAATTTGATTATAGCAGAATCCAATGAGGTAGTTGACATGATGGTACTGAAAGTATTTTTTTTCTAGATTTCCCTCAAAATTTGCCCTAAAATCGCACAACATCGTAGATTGTAAAATCGTTAAAAGACAGTTTAGACGCTTGGCAAAGTGATTTCTTTATTCATACTTAATTTACATTATTCTGAAAAGGAATAATTTGAAGTAATAGACTTCGAGTAATAAAATTCCTGATAATCATTTTATTTTTTTCTTCTTTCTATAGCATTACAATTACACAGCAGGTCTTTAACATCGTAAAAACACATTTAATACAACAAAAATTACAGCTCTAACTATATCAAGGTATATTATTTACTTTCCTATCAAATAGCTTTGAAACGATTTTATCACGACATTGAAAGGGAATGTCCAACCATTATTGATTCTTTCAAAAGGGATTTTCCATAATTACAAAGATATAAGTAGTACATGAAGACAAAAACATTAGATACCACTTATCTATCAATATATAAACATTCCTTGGTAAATGTCAAAGTAGCATCTTTACATTTTTAACAAGAAATTACGTGCACTGCAAAATAATAATCTTAAATTTCAAACGAAAATGAAAATGCAAAACACAAACGAATACAAATTTGTACTAAAAACACTTTGTAAACATGGAACCGATTATTAATAGAACCACGGATTTATATTACATTATGTAATGTAAATCCGTGATGGAACAAATCCACTTCTAAAAAATGACATTATTAACTCCCCTTTTACTATCAATGCTTGTTGTTGAGGTGAAGATGCTTAAATCAGGTTGATCTTATCACTATGGAAGCCCTGGAAGGACATTTTTATTTGTTTGGGTCCTCAGACCAAACAAATAATGGTAGCAAATTTTCAGACCCTGGTGTGCTTATTTGCAAAAATCGAAAGTAGTCCAAACTCTTCGTAGCGGTGACTTCCCTTTATATGTACACTAACGCCGAAAAAAATAAGGGAAGATCACTGCGTAAAGATTGTCAAATGACAGGCGCATTAATTTTCAAGCCTTCTCGGGGGAAGAAAATAGTTCCCGATAGGTCGAAAATTTCTAATATTGTATTATTCTTTATAGATATACATGCTTATATTAAGCTTCATGATTATTTACATCAGTGTTAAACAACAGGTTTGGGGTGTCCGTGGCCAAGTGGTTAAGGTCGTTGACTTCAAACCACGTGTCCCTCACCGTTGTGGGTTCGAATACCGACAGGGACTTTCAGTTATTTCATGTGAGGAAGCTATCCAGCTAGCTTACGGAATGTCGGTGGTTCTACTCAGGTGCCCGTTCGTGCCTGAAATAATGCACGGAAGGGCACCTGAGGTCTTCCTCCACCAGTAAAACTAGAACGTCGCCATATGACCTATACTGTGTCGGTGTGACGTAAAACTAAATCAAACAAACAAAACAACAGGTTTACCGTGAACAAAATATATCGAAATTATTAAGAGTTAAACATCCTAAATTAGAATAATGTGGTTTTCTTCATGCAGGTCTCTCATAACTTCACCATGGTCGGGGGTTTACACGCTCGTATGGAAGCGAGAAGCCTTGAGTTCAAATCCCAGTAAAGGCAACTCGTATTTTTTTTTAATTGTTTAAGCCAAATAAACATTGAATTGAATATCAGTGTTGCAATTAGTCTTAAAGCCAATTTACTACAGTTTTATAACACTGGAAACAGCACTGGTGGCACTATACAAAAACGAATTGGTTTATTATCTCACAACCTTCACCTTTCTGACATTCTGAGACCCAAACTTCTGTGCTTTGATTTGTTACTTGTGCGCACTTATTTGTTATTACCTTTTTGTTATTAGTTATTTGTTATTGCTTATTTGTTATGAGTTAATGCATTGCTCGGCCATTTTGTGCATCGCGAAGATAGAAGGACGGTGTCAGAAGTTCAACTACATACAAAGGCATTCATGTAACATTGACACTAAAAATGCATACATAAATAATAAATTATTTTTATTCCTCCAGTTAAAAAGACAGAGCATTCAATATTATACATATATACAATTAATTTAAGACTCTATGAAAGATGTTTGTCAGTATATTCATCATCTAATGTATTAGGTTCGTTGACTTTTGTACAGAACAAAATTTAATGTCGTTATTCGCATTAGAAAAAGTTTTCTCTAAAAAAAACAGCAAACGATGTTGTAAAAGTATAAGTATTAACAATTTATTGATTATTAACTATACTTTTATTAAATACCTTTTTATAGCTCCAGCAGACGATACTTTCTCTTGTAATTATGATGTTTCCTTTTAAATTGTCGTGCGTGATCTCCCGGCGTTTTAAAAATGTAGAATAACGTCTTGATAGAAGCAAAACAACTTACGTAATAGAATATCTTCGAGAAAAAAGACTTGAAAAGTGGTGATCCATTGGAAGCAATGAAAATAACAATATTACATAAAAATGCAGCTTTTAAGTATACTATGTATTGTAAAAGGACAACATATCTAAGCCCTATAACACCGGTCTATGCGATATTCAATCACAAACCCTAACTTGCTGAAATAAAATAAAACTGTTTGTTATGGTGCCACATGGAGTTCTTATTATTTTCCATTCACATTATGTTTTGTTGCGATCTGATCATGACACAAAATATCAAAATCGTTTATAAATAATAGGATTTTCCATAAATAGCTTGAGAGATAGTTTTTTATTTTGATATAAAACAACAATGCGCTTGTCATTTCAGTAAATAAACAGGTTAAAACAATTGTTTTAAAACTGACTTTTCATGTAGTGAAAATCAAACAGAGAAAATCCCGTCATGTTTAAAAACCTCAGTGGAGGGTAAGGTTCGCTCAGCTTTACAAAATTGTTTGACCATATAAAAAGGTCTGTACAAAATGAAAATAAACAAGGCTAGAAGATACATTATACCAAATACTTTCTTAATCAATCTTACTGTATGTAAACATGGTCTGTCCAAAGATAATTATCTTTGTTTCTCCCATGGCAGCCTATGCAAATTAGAACAGGGTTGGTAGGTACTAATTTTTATTCAAAATGTCCTTTGTAACATGTTTTCTTTTCTAGATCTTAATGATTTTGACTAAAATGAATCTTGTTAATTTTATTATAAGTTTAAAGTATGGAATCAAAAGTATAAGTCTAATTAACAGTAACTGCTTCACTTTAAGGTTTCCTCAAAATAATGTTAACAATTGTGACATGGTTATAAGTAAGTCGCAGCTGCTTCTATTTAATAAAAGCCTCACCAATGTTTGTACACAATGCAGTTCACATTTACCATGTTTTGTTGTTGTTGCTGTTGTTGTTGTTTTCATTGAAACATCAAGTAAATGACACTTGGAAAAGTGAACTATGTTTTTGCATATACACTGTTGTATATCATTTCAGACATACAGAAAAATGAAATCTTTTATTCGAAACTTTTAGTTTCTACAGGGGAAAAGGGCAAAGACAAGGGAAATAATTTTAGTTTGTTGTAAAAAAAAATTTTTTAAATTTAAAACCCAAAAGGGCCGGTTTGTAAATTCAGTTTACAAATGCAAGCATTTTTCAATTACCAAAAAGGACAAAATATTTTGATTTAAAACCCCCTTTCTTTTATTTTTCTTCCCTAAGACCCCCTTATCCCACTTGCAAGGGGGGTCTTTAAAAAATATGAAAAAGTAAAAAAAATAAGGGACTTTCTTTATCTGACGCGAGTTCTTTTAAACTTGTTTTTCCCTTTTTTCCCAAATTTTAAAATTTTAGTGAAAGATGAAAGAAAATCAATGATATTTGCAAGTTTCATTTAAATATACTGTCATTATATAGATGTCGTTAACCGATCATTTTGTTATATAGCTGCATTCCCATAGCTGCAAAATGTGGAAAACATTTATCTCAAACCCGAATCACACAAATGCCTAGTAACGTATAAATTTTAGCTTATTCTTCTACGTAAGATCTACTTGAGTATAAAGTCTACTTTAACTAATACAATTCATACAAACACACAATATATATCATATTTTCTTGCAAACATATAAATATGTGTAATAAACAACAAAAACTGACTGTCTGTAATAAAAAAAATATTGTAAACGCTGCAATTTAACACTGCGTTTTCTCTTTGGGGTCATATTTTGACAAGCCACCACATTTTTTGGTCGTAAAGTGGTAAAATTCATAGATCATTTATCATTTATCGACCGACATCGTTTACAAAAACTTAGATATTTTAAGGTTATGAGACCGAAAATTGGTCAGAACTCAGTATTTAAGAAAAACTTACTGACACTTTCAGAGACTTTGGAACAAAAAATGAGTTGATATGTAGCATATTAACGCTCTTCATTTCTCGATTTTGACCACAAAGTACGTTTCACCCCAAAGTCCAGTGTGACAATGAATGTACGGATTATAAGGAACATGACTAATGTATTTAGAAATTTAGACATTTGTTGATGCTTTTGTGTGTTTTGTTGTTGTTATTGTTGTTCTATTGTTGTTGTTATTTTAAGGCCTTCCTGTAAATATTTGCATTGGTTTGATTTGAAATTTTCAACTAAATCTAAATCTAACAAAATTGAACTAAAAGTAACAATAACTCAACTGTCCTTACCTCGCAAGTTGTAAGCGTTCTTGAGAAGTTATTTTTCTTTTATTCTGTAAGAAAAACATACAGTTAACTGTGTTATAAACTCCTGATTAGGTTTTTTATTTTTATAAGACATTATAACATACGAAATTGGAATCCCGACAGGGACTTTGAATTCTTTCATGTGAGGAAGCTATCCAGCTAGCTTACGGAACGTCGGTGGTTCTACTCAAGTACCCGTTCGAGCCTTAAATAATGCATGGAAGGGCACATGAGGTCTTCCTCTACCAGTAAAGCTGGGACGTCGCGTTGTGACATAGATACTGTGTCGGTTTAAAAACAAAACAAAAAAATCGAAATTGAGAATAAAATGGCTGCAATTTTATTTGATAAACCACATGACCAGGTATTATACTGTTAAAAAGTACAGTTATCTATGTTACAGTACAAATTACTTTGTCACATGGTACACTTGCATTAACAGTATGAATAAAAAAAAACCTAGATCAAAAGTGAGTGGTAATAACATAAATTACTTTGAAAAGTTTGTATAAAATATATGGTGAAAGAACTTTGAAAATATTATTGCTATTTTAAGTGGAATCTGAGAATGTTATTGAAAGTAACAAAGGTCATCCATATTCTGTTTCTGCTAGATTTTATTGTTAAAATAAATAATACATTTACAGAACATACTTTGGACTATTGAAAAGATGAATAAAATGCAATAAAAGCAAAAGGACTTCGGACGAGGAATTGTCGTGTCTTTCAGTAGTGTTCACTGCCACTGCCCGGTAGCTTCCTTCTCATGAAAACATGAATTAATGTAATGTGTAGATGTCCTACGTAAAAATCTTACAAATATATATAACTAACAATATAATGTCGCGTTTATATGTTCAAAACGCTACGCACAATAGCGTAACCGAGGCCAGCAAAGGAGACAACGCTATTTTAAAAACGGATACCCTAAAACTCCGATAATAAATGAAAATCAAAGTCTTGAAAATCAAAATCTCATTTTCTTACAGTCAAAATTAACTTGACAAATAGCCGCATGTATTACCGTATCTAGGCAAAAACTTTTGGTGAAAGAGTGAATAAGGACTTGCACGTCTCAACCATTACTATTGCATGCAGTTACAAGAAACATTCACACTTCATTATTGTACATGTATTTGTTTCCTGTCCTGTGCAAATCATAAAATGACTCGTGTTACAGACACAGTGAAAATAGCACGACGCATACATCTTACGATACTGTTCCCATATTTCATATCGATATGTTTGTCTTATTTATGTTATATTTCCTATAAGAAGTTAAATCAATGATTAATGAACATATACGACGCACGACTTAATAAGCATTAAGGTAAAAACATTAAATTTATTCGTACAAAATTAGCCTGATTTACTTAAGCACCTTCGTTAGCGAAGAAATAATCTTCAATTATCTCCATGGTAATAATAGACCAATATTGAAGAAATGTAGTAGTGAACAGAAATCAATGAACAGTTTATTTTCGCCGCTTCCTCCATGTTCAACTGTCGTCGTTTCGAACTAATGTGAGGTATCACCCGAAGGTGTCGATGTATTCAAAATATTTACAATCTACCCAAGATAAAATAAAATGTGTATGCGTGTAGTGTGTATTGCTAGCTATCTTGGCATTAAAAATAGAAACAATTGCCCTTGCCCTACTGGAGTCGAAAGTGAAGTCTTTGCCATCTTTATAGAGATTTTTGACAAACTTAGTTAAGAAAATCGGCAGGTAATGTGTTAACCAAAATATGTGGAAAGAACACGATAGACAATAATTTTTGATATTGCAACAATCCGAAAAAATCCAAGTAGTGGAGTCCGTGGCCGAGTGGTTATGTTCGTTGACTTCAAACCACTCGCCCCTCACTCGAAATCCGACAGGACTTTGGATTCTTTCATGCAAGAAAGATATCTAGCTAGCTTATGGAACGTCGGTGGTTCTTCTCAGTGAAATAATGCACGGAATGGCACCTGAGGTCTTCCTCCACCAGTCAAACTGGAGAGTCGCCATATGATCTATACTGTGCTGGTGCGACGTAAAAACCAACCAAAAAAGTCTGAGCCTTTAGGATTCAAAGTGACAAAGTATAGTTCATTGTGAATTCTTTTATTATTGTCAATCATCAGAAAAAACAACTTGCATTTCAATAAGATACATCACTACTATATGAATAATTGAAATAATCCGCCGCCGATATAAGTGAAAGTTTTCTATAATGTATGAAGTATGACATTATGATTTTGGCATTAATTGATACATATTTATAAATATCTAGCACAAACAACTATTATAACACAGAAGTTTATACTTACAACATGACATCATAAAAT